>NC_030381.2:685475-718530 GCF_001625215.2 Daucus carota subsp. sativus
CTTGTTCGTCAAGCTTTCGAGCAGCTCTTTGCCGCCTAATCCCCCAACCATGCTCAATAACCGAGAGCCGTCCAGGGACTGGACTCCACCAAGAGGTTCTTTCTCTCACGTAATTTCGCCCGCCCGTTTCACTTCCGTGCCGGAGGAAATGGGATTCGAACCCATGATACAATCTTCTTGTATGTCGATTTAGCAAACCAATGCCTTAAGCCACTCAGCCATACCTCCAAGTTGTTGATCGGAATGGAATTTTATGCGCCGGGTTTGGTTGGTTGCCCGAAGGGCTATCTGATCCGATCAACTGCGTAAGCCGTAGCGCGCTAGCGCGCGTACTCTTCCTCTATCTATAGAGCGAGACTCCCCACCCAAATCTGCCATTCGTTGGGCGACGCCTTCTTTTCTATGAACACCCCACCGCTGAATGATGAACTTTGCAAGTTTTCGCCTGCGACCCGACCAGGGGGGAACACACAAGCCCTTACCCGCCTGAATGGAATGAATATCTCCCTCGTCTGGTCGAGAAGGGAGAAGCCCGGGGAACTGGACTGTGACTCTTCTATTATATTACGAAGAAGTCCATTCTCGTCATGATCGATCCACGTCCTACCGTAGTGCCCGGAGAACCAGGCTTGCTTGGCTTACAAAGCTAGCTTACTAACGCGAAGTTTTTTTTCGTTGATTGCACGAGCTAGCCAACAACCCCCCCTTACTCACCTCCCGCTCTAGAAAAAGCCCTTTCTCCTTTTAACTAGGAGAGAAAGCTCCGCGAGCTGCCCCCTTACTCTATAGAAATGGATGGAAATGCCCGCCTTGATCAATGCGAAATTGATCGAGATGGGATCATGATTTGATTGGAAATGCGTAAGTAAGAGGAGATGGGAGTAACCGGGCGTTATATATACTATGATTCACCTTTTTCATTTCTTTCATTTTTTAGAAACTGGTGATGTACTTCTATAGCCTTTAGCCTTTCTAGTGAAGTTCACTCCTTTGGTATTGGAAACCTCCTTATCTTCTTTTAGCAGCAGAAAATTCCTTCCTCTTTGCTGCTACAACGCGCGGTTGCTATTAGCTTATTTATTTACTTGAGGCATAGGCGCATAGGCGGGATAGGGCTTTGCTTTAGCATAGGGCGAAAAATAAGCTCTATAAGCCGAAATTGAGTACCCGTAAACCCTGGAGTTCCTTTTATTTATCATAGGGTAGGGGGCGGCTTTGAAGCTATAGAAACAAAAAGAAGGCTACTTACTTTGCGATAGGAGCTTGCGCGTGGCCCCAAGCTATATAGGAAATCAAATAGCATAGGCATCGCAGCGGCTACTCTTTTGCGCTAGGAGTTCTGAATTTATCGTTTAGTTTTGCTTTCATTTAGGAGTGAAAAGGAACTTATGAGATGAACGTAATCTATATCTCTCCTTTCTTTGGTTAGGAACAATTCACAATAGCTTGCCTTAACATCGAATAACATAGCGAGCGGCTACTAGCTTGCTGCGGCTCTTACTATGAGCTTAGGTTCCATAGCTTTAGGAGCCTTCAACAAAAATAGAATAGCTTTGCTTAGCGGCGACTACTTTCTTTCTAGTAGCTGCTTCGCTTTAGGAGCCATTTATTTGGTGTAGAACCACATAGCTTGCTCCGAAACTATTGCATTGATAAGCAGGGCTTACCGGTACAATAAAGCAGTCCATTTATTAATCCTTCGCAAATGTTGCTCTAAAACTCTTTTAGCTTGAGCGAGTGCAATTTATATCATACTTGCTCGCGCAAGTCATTTCTTGCGCTCGCTCTAGCAGCAAGGAGAGTTCTGCAAGGTAATTGCGCGGGCCTTACTAGCTTTGCCTGCTTGGTTGTACAGCTACTAAAGCAAGGCTATTTTGCTATTCTACAGCTTGAAAATGGCTCCTAAAGCTGACTACTAGCAAGAGCTATGCTCATTTTTTTTAGGGCTCCTAAAGTTATTGAATTGCTCCGCTCCTAAGCTACTAAGCTATCTAGGATCCGCAATTCTTTGATATTAAATACCTCCCTAAGCAAGATAGTTGCTCCTCTCCTAAAGTACTAGCACGAGCTAATAGCAAAAGCAAAGCTAGTAGCCAGCCGCTGCTATCTCTTCCTATATAGCATAGCTTCCAAATAGCCCAAAGCTATTGTCCTATAGAGCTTCCACCCTCCCTACGCCAAATCAAAGGAGCTACTAGAACAGCTAAGGTAGTAGCCTTTGATTTAGCTCTAGCAGCTAGGAATTGAGCTTTCAAGCTTTGGTTTCATTTAGCTGTAGCTTCTTTTTTTATTTAAAGCCTGTATCAGCTTGGAGCACACTCGATTGAACTCACACAGGGAGCAGTCTTACCCAACAACGGTGTTACAGGACGTCGACATTGGCCAATGAGGAGATTAGGCGGCAAAGAGCTGCTCGAAAAGGGTCATGGTTGGCCCAGTACATCCTCTTGTGCCTCGCCCCTCTCTCTAAAGGTCTTGGTGCCGAAGAAGGCTCGTGGCGCATGTGCGTGGATTAGGATTCTCGCGCCCTTAACAAGATCACAGTAAAGAATCGCTATCCTTTGCCAAGGATAGATGTCTGATTCCCATTTGACTAGTTAAGGGAGCCCGTTACTTCACCAAGATAGACTTAAAGTCGGGATACCACCAAGTGCAAGTGGTGGAAGGCGTTGGAAGACCGCGTTAAAGACAAGGCAAGAGTTATATGAATGGGTCGTCATGCCATTCGGCCCTATTACGGTAAGGCCAACGCACCTGCAACCTTTATGCGGCTGATGAACGATGTTCTTAGGCCTTATTTAGATTGGATGAATTCGTCACGGTCTACGACGACGACATCTGGTTTATAGCAAGACCTGGGAGGAGCATCTGAAACACGTAGAGGCTGTTCTAGAAGCTCTGCGTGAGCACTAGCTGAAAGCCCATACGGAGAAGAGCTTACTTATGAGCAAAAAGGGAGGAGGGAGCTGGTATACTTGGGGCACATCATCGGCTCATCCGGAGTCAAGATAGGTCCTGAGAAGACGAAGTCTGTCCGGGAATGGTCAACCCCCAAGTCGCTGGCGGAGGTAAGGAGTTTCCTCGTGCCCACAATTTCTCGCAAAAGTGGCTCAGAAGGAACGCTAGCTATATGCTTAACCACACAGGTAGCGTGTCCGCGCTTACGGCTTCCAATCGTTAGCTTTCTTTCTTCAGCAAAGAAAGAGCAGGAATAGCTCGGTCATAGGTACCATACGAAGAAAGGTCTTCCGTTCATTGAAGAAAAGAGAAAACGAATAAAAAAGCAACAACAAGCTCTAACTCGGGAATAAAATAACAACTGGAATGCTTCATCTCGTAAGCAGACTTTGATTGATCGAATGCTTTTTCTCTACTACTTCATTACTTTTATATCTAGGTCTACCATTAGGCACCCTTCATTCTAAATAAGTAGTTTACAGGGAGGAGTTCGATCCATTAGGTTCTTCGATTTGTTCAGAAAAGAAAGGAGAGACAAGAAAACATCTTTGATTACGATTAAAAGAGAACCAAAACACTTTTTTTTTACTATCGCAGTCTCGACCAAAATTGTTTCGGCACCGGATTTTCAGGACAACCCGGAAGACCTTTTTTAAGTCCGTTATAGCAAAAACCAATGAATTTGCGGCGATATCTCATTTCTTGGAAGCTACTATAAAAGGGGAGCGGGAAAGCTGCAGTAATTCTTTGTAAAAGCCCTCTCTCTTCTCTTTGTCTTCGAGCTTCCTTTAATCTATTGTTTCCGTTTCTTCATATACCTCCCCACCAATAGATAGAGACAAATGGGAATAGCCGAACCACGTCTACAAAATGCCAGTACCATGCAGCTGCTTCAAAGCCAACGTGATGCTCCTTGGTCAGATGACCAAGATATTGGCGAATACCACATACGATCAAGAAAAGAGTACCTATAATCACATGAAACCCATGAAAGCCCGTTGCTAAGAAAAAGGTAGAACCATAAATACTATCCGAAATAGTGGAGGGTGCTTGATAATATTCCATTCCTTGAAAGCCCGTGAATACTAGAGCCAGTGAAACGGTAGCTACTAAAGCGTAAACAGCTCGCTTTTCCTTCCCCGCGAGTATAGCATGATGAGCCCAAGTTACGGCAGCTCCGGATGAAGGGAGAATAAGGGTATTAAGAAAAGGGATTTCCCGAGGATCTAAAACCCCAATCCCCTTTGGGGGCCAAATACCTCCGATCTCTACCGTAGGTGCCAAAGAGGAATGAGAAGAAGCCCAAAAAAGAGCAAAAAGGAACATAACCTCCGATACGATAAACAGAATAAAACCATATCGAGGTCCTAATTGTACGACTTTGGTATGATGTCCTTCCAACGTGGATTCACGTAGAACATCGCGCCACCATACGAACATAGTATATAGGAGAAATATGAGGCCCAAACTGAGAAGTGTTGCACCCCCTTGAAATGGGTGCATGTACATCACACCTCCTACGGTGGTTGCCAAAGCTCCGAGGGAACCCGAAATAGGCCATGGACTTGGATCTACCAAATGATAAGAATGCCTCTGAGATTCAATCATAAACTACTTTGCCTCGGTTGGTATGTAAACCCCCCCTTCACCCCCACCCCCTAAAGTGGTAAAGAAGGGCTCTTTGGGGTATAATTTTCTTTCTATCTGACCAGGGCAAACAAATAGGAAGGGATGGTTCTTTCATTGCATTGATAGAAGTCTAACTATAAAAGGATCTATCTATTACTTTGTGAGAAGAGAGTCGTTGGTTTGACCGACAGACGACTACGCGGGAAAGCAGAGATCTTGGCAAGCCAAGCATGGGAGACGGAGCTGGGCGATAATAGCTGCTCCGCATCCCAAAGCGCGCTGCCCTCCTAGGCGCGCAACACTAAGTAATCCAAGCCAACCCACATTACTGACTAACGGTGGATAATCATATTTCCTTTTCGTGCCATATTATTATACTTTACTTTCTTTTTCCATTTTTTATTCCCGGTCCAGTATTTGTTCTCGAAGGCCGTAGTACTATGGTAACCAAGATCCATAATATGAAAACCCAAATGAGAATGAGAGTCCGAAGGAGAATCATAGATAAGGCAAAGCGTTTTTACCCGTTATCCCCTAAGATCTCAATCATATAGTTAGAGTAGGGGCCGCGTTCTCTGATATCTCGCTCAACCCTAGCTAGGAATTTAATTTCCCCCCTGTCCCTTTGTTCCAGGCTCCACTCTCGGTGGGTTTTGTCCCCACTAACTAATTACGACCACTGAACAAACTTGGTTGACGAACATGGTTTATGCGCCGCTAATGTAGCGGCTTGTCGAGCATTTGACAAACTCACACCATCCATTTCAAATAGGATTTGTCCCGTGGACACACGAGCAATCCAACCCGTAGGATTTCCTTTTCCTCTTCCCATTCTGACTTCTGTAGGTTTCCCGGTAATAGGGAGATCTGCGAGAACTCTTACCCATATCTTACCATTTTTTTCGGAATTTTCCGCTCATAGCACGATGGAATTGTCCGATTATAGCCCGACGCGCTGCTTCAATGGCTCGATATGCAAGACGCCCCGCTCTACAACTTTTAGTGCCATATCTTCCAAAACCAAGTTGTGTACCGTCCGGTTTGCAACCCCTACTACATCTGCCTTTACGATATTTACTATATTTTCTACGTTTCGGATATAGCACGTCCCCTTTTTTGTAGACTATATGAAATCCACACTTTGACACCTGAGATTCCGTAACGAGTAGATACTTCCGCAGGAGCATAATCTATTTTCTGGTTAAATACATTACGAGATGTTTTTCCAGACTTTCCGCATTCAGTTCTAGCTATTTCTGCACCCTTTAATCGACCTGAACAACATATACGGATCCCCTCCACCCCCTTTTTCATTACTAATGGAATATCCTTCACTATTTTACTAAAAATGGAACGAAATGATCTTGTTTTGTTTCTCGGTTGAAAAGAGATGTCTTGGGCAATCGGAGAAGCACTTTGATAAACAGATTTTATCTTGACTGACTCAATTAAGGTATTAGTATTTGTTCTATTAAACAACAAAGATCGCATTTTTTTAACTTCGTTCAAATAAGAGTTGTACCCGTATGGAATTATTCTGTTTCTCAGTATGATCTCTAGCATCATCTCTATTCCCTTTATCAATTCTCCTACCCCGCCTAGGTCTATGAATTTATCTATCAATTCCATTACCTTATCCTTACCCATGAGGTTCCAACATTTTTTCCTTAATTTACCCAGGAGTGGTTCCCGGGCATCCTCAAAAATAAGGTTCTTATACACCCCAACCCCACCCCTTGGAAAGAAAAAGGTAGCACCAAAGAAAGGAAAGAGCGAGATGGTGGTTTTTGTTGTTCCCGCGAAGCGAAGATCATTCGCCAAGCGAATTAAGCGGGTCAACCTCTTTTTGGCTTCGGCCAAAGACTTTTTCTCACCGGTCGAGCTTTCTACAAAAAAAGCGATGCGAGAACGTATTCTCTTATCTAAGCTTCTTCCCTGTGCATTAGCCCCCCCCATCGTAGATGGTTCAGCCACGCCCGATGCCAAAAAATGATTGAGAACTACGACGGGGTCGAAATGCATTTTTTTCTTTGTATTCAATAAGCAGTATTGCACGGCCGACAAATTCAAGGAAGGGCGCACTGAAGGGAGGGTCCTTTTAAGTAGATGACTCGTCGGGCTGTCGGAGCGGAACTTCTTTTGGAAAAATAACTTTAAGAACTTCGTTTTTCTGAAAGAGTCGTCATTTTTGATCAGGAACGCTATGTCATTTACAACCCCGGCGTATTTCGGATGCTTGAAGGCCCCGCTGACCCGAAGTGATTTAGAAAGAAGAATCTTTATCGACGGTGATCGGTCATGGTATCCATAGCGTTGCTTCTTTTTCGGCCAAATCCAGATTGCATTTTTCTTCTCCCGGTCGTCGAGCCCGATCGACTCGGCTCTTTTCCCTGTCTCCCGGCCTCTCACTTCGTTTCGTTCTTTTTCTGTATCGTCGCTTGAATGAAGACACCCGATCGGCCCGACTTTCCCAAATGCCCACCACCGGCCCCCCTTCTTCTTTTTCTTTCCGGGTCTGGATTTTTCGCGTCGTTTCAGTCGTCGTGGTCGACGGGGAAGAAATAAATGAATGAATGTTCTTTTGGGAAAATGTAGAATAAGACACCTACCGAGACGAAAGCCAAAGGTGAGTCTCGTAGGTGGACGTATCGAACCGAAATAAGATCTCATATTAACATCTTGATACACTGATTTACCATAATAATAAATAGAGTCAATGCTGACTCCGCCGTGGGAAGAGCCGCTTCTTTCTTGCTTGATAGGGGGGGCTTCCATTCACCAACGCAGACTAAAAGTGCTCTCCGAACCGTGCTGGATAGTCACCCATCACACGGCTCTCAAACCCAACCTGTGGTGTATCCCGGGATAAAAAAATTTGTATCCTTTGCCCCATACTTTGATGAGATACTCCTCCCCGCTGATCAAGCAGCGACGCTGCTCGTGATAAGCCTAGCTTTAAGCTGCTATCGTTTGGTTCGGATAAGTCAAGTCCCTTCGGTCGGTTCGCTCAGGTGGTCTTTCCTTATCTTCCCTAACGTTAAGATTATGGTTTGAGAAAGGAGCACCGGCCGAGCGCCCTGAATGAATAAAAAATGGACAGCAGAGGGAATCAATGATTCTTATTCGACTGAGTTGAAGCTAGCAAGATGTCGATTACACACACACCGGGGGGGTTGGTAAGAACTGAGGGACAATGCCCCCTACCCTAAGTGGGCCTACCGGCGAAGCAACTGGTACTTGATCGGGCGGGGGCGGTTTGGTTTCGTGCAACGCCCTCGCAGCAGTAAGAGGAAGTTTTTGAAAGGAAACGCCCTTTGTTTTGTATAGGGTATAGGGTTCCAAACCTGCCTGATGAAAAAGCCCTTTCTATCTTATTAGTCAAGACTAAACGTCCTTATTGAAAACGGCCTAGCTAACGAGCAATCTTTCTAAAGCGCTAACGCGCCTTATATTAGAATCTTAGTAAAGCAACCTTTCGCCTGAACAAGCTTACTTACTAATTAATAAAGCGGCAACAAGCGCCCTCCCTTCTTGCTTTAGTTTGATTGCAGCTAGCGCGATTGACTAATAGGAATAGAAAGTACGGGCTCTTCTCCTGTTTTACGAATCTAAAACTCTCTTTACTGAGCGAGACTCCACCCATATCCCTATCCCTACTAGTGGTTATTCTTTTTTTTCCATTCTATCATTTGTTTGACAGCTTAAACTAGGCCCCACTTTAGATAGGTTTTCGGTCTTAATCAAGATAGGTCAAGGGCGCGCCGGAACGGTCGGTAGCTGCTTAGTCTCATCCGAGAGTATAATCTCCTTGTACTTATTTTTTTCTTTTTTAAAAGAAAAAAATAAAGAAGGGGGTTGATTTAGGCTCCTTCCCTTCCACTGCATAGCTGCGCTAGCAGGTACTACGAGCCCTCTGCCCCACGCATCTCTAACCAGCTCGCGTGGTTCACCGGTTTCGCCGAAAACTCTCATTTGTTGAAGCGGGGCATAGTGCGCTTTAGGTGCCGAGCGAGAAACGTCTCTTCTTTCGTTTCGTTGATCTGAAACTTAGCACTTGTTTTCTTATTGATTCCAGGGGCGGCGGCGTTCTTGAATGAAGTCTATCCGAACCCAATTAGCACTTACTTCTCAGATCAGGCTAGGCCTCTCCAGCTGAGCTGGGCGCCGGGCCCTGGATGCGCTAGCGATTGGCACATAGGGGATTGCCCGGGTTTATCGGCCTGGTATCCTGCACCTCGCGTTCATGATATCTACATTCAACGGTGCCCCGGAGACACGGTCGAAGCACGCCCGCCCAGTGTGCTTCTTTCACGACATGCTCTGGTCCCGGGTGTCTTCCAGTGGTCTTCTAGCGTTAGAAGAAGTCGTGTCCGGGGCGGACATCTGCAACGTCCTCCCACGCCTTTATTTTTTTCTTTTTGACAAACGGAAGGAAAAGGCTGCCCCCTTTGGTGACTTTCGCGGTCGCCCTCACTGAACCGACTTGAATCTGAACTACGATTTTTCTCAAGTCTTACCGAAATCGGATTTCCTTTTCGCGCCATATGCGCGTATACTTTACTTTCTTTTTCCATTTTTTATTCCCGGTCCAGTATTTGTTCTCGAAGGCCCAAACTCTCAATATTGATGACGCTACAGCCCTCTCTCTATATCGGTCTCTACTATCTCAGTTCCTAACTAAACGACGCTTCCCCTCCTTCCGGACATCCAACTCTACTTTCTCTTCTTGTCCTGATCGCGCAGTATACAAAAAAATGAGATTATCGCAAATAAAATATAAGACATTAAAAAATTAACCAAATTTTCCCGATGTAGAGGCAATCAAGAAAGCCGCATAAGTGAATATATAACCTACGGAAAAGTGGGCTAATCCAACCCAATCGTGCTTGCACAATGGAAAGGGCCACCGGTTTCTCTCTCCAACGAATCAAATTGGCCAAAGGTGTGCGTTCATGAGCCCATGCTAAAGTTTCAATCAATTCTTGCCAATAGCCCCGCCAGGAAATTAAGAACATAAATCCAGTAGCCCAGACCGAGAAACTATTCATACCAAAAGGGTTATATCCATTGATAAGTTGTGAAGAGTTTAACCATAAATAATCTCTTAACCAGCCCATCAAATAAGTGGAAGATTCGTTAAACTGCGAAACGTTACCCTGCCATAATGTGATATGCTTCCAATGCCAATAAAAAGTAACCCATCCAATAGTATTGAACATCCAAAAAACTTCAAAATCAAATGCGTCCCAAGCCGAAATATCACAAGTACCGCCCCGTCCCGGCCCACACACTCTATGGGGCAAGTTGCCTTTGTTCTTCCGGGTCAGGCTTTCATATCCTTTCAACCAAAACAAGTTGAAACCTATCTTCTAGCTTCTAGCGTAACTTTCGCAACACTCTTTTTTTTTCCTGCCGGAATGTGCTTTTATTCTAAACATCATTGCATTATAAAAGTGCTTCGGATAACTATTAGCGGTAATCTACGCCCAGTGTTGCCAGGCAATTCAATCCGACTCCGCTTACTAACTTAGTCGAAAGACTAAGCCTTCACCCGGGGCTAGCTGCGTGGCATCAACCCGTTCGTTATCACAGAATGCTTTTCTCGAATGCAATGATGTTTAGAATAAAGCAAGATTCACTTGACTACGGTCGCGTGGTTTCTTATATAAGATATTTATTATGCACCGTAGGTCTTATAGAGAAAGAGATAGAGTAGATAAGCTGTGCAAGAGATAGAGTCTAGTAGCAAGTATATGCTTATACAGCTATACAGTCTAGTAGCAAGTATTGCAAAGTAGCTATATTGTATAAAGAGAATACCTTCTTTTATGTCCTTTAATCTATGCCATGAAACCCTAATGGTGCTTCTCGGCAGTAGGTAAACAGCCTTCTCTCTTCCTCCTGACCAACTACAAAATCTTGAGGATTGTCGTTCAACGGCTAAACACGAAACAAAAAGGGCCTAGTACCCCGACTTACTATTTATTGTACTAAATGTAATATTAATATGTGCCTTGGTCATGGATTAAATTAAGTACATCATTAAAGATATAATTAAGACTGAGATCTGATCAGAGGATGCTTCTCGTTCATGCCACGGAACGGATAGGAAAAAAGATTGACTAAATCAAATAAGGAAGATAGAAGTAGCTGCAATTGCTATTGAATCTGCTGCGCGTGGAAGGTTTGACGAAGTACCATTTCATTTAATTTCGCATAGTCCTTTCTTTCGATCGCATTAACATGGCGCTGTCTTCTCTTTAATCCTCTCGAGTCGAGCAAGAAAGGTAATCGTATCATCCATGGCTAAAAGACTTTGATTTCTGACCGGATAGTCAATCAATATGAATCGCAGGAATGAGAAAAGAAAACAAAGGGGGAGCTTTCTATATATTAGCGTATACCTCTCATTATCAGACTCCGAATTAGACTCAGGTGACTCAGACTTAGACTGAATTCCCGGGACATTTCTCTTTAAAAGAAAAAAGAAAATGGAATGAAACTCTTACCAGCTGGTTCAAATCAACCATTGGACTGAGGCAAGGGTGCCCGTTGTCACCTTACTTGTTCATAATGGGATCGGAGGGGCGCTAAATTATTAGTTATTAGAAAGGAGAAGATTGCTACTGGTACCTTGAGAGGCTTTCAATTCACACCTCAATCTCCTGTGAGATCTCATACCCCCTATGCGGATGTTTGTACTCCTATAAAGGTTGCTTTGTGGCGAGGTGCTACGATTTTTTTCATTTTACTCTCGTCGAGTTAGCTCACTTCCTTTTCTTTTCTTGAGCTATAGAGCAATAGGAGGTTGATGGTCAGTTCAAGCAAGGGTTCCATCTTGGCAAATTCATTCCTTATTTTCTGCGTACTCTAGCATTACCTTTCAACTAACTGGTCTATTTTTTTCTCTGGCCGGGATGTCCTGATATGGTTTCTGAGTAGTTGTAGTGCACTTATCGACTGCTAACCGCCAGGTGTGCGTTGTGTAACTCCAGCCATAGCCTGCACTCCCCGGAAAAGCATTTTCACGTCTATTCGGTCCGCAAAAAAAGAAAGGGGCGTAACGAGCAGTCTACTCATGTACGAAAGGGGGATATTCCGACTCAATGCAAGAAGTTCCTTTCGTCGCCTCCCCCCTTACCATGTAGCCCCTTCTTACTATTTCCCCAGGTACCCTTTATATTTATAGATAGAGGATAATAGCCTTGGATCTTCTCTTATGCGGTTAATCCACTCACGAAGAACCTCTGCTTCCGTATCCGCCGTCTAGTTCATTATTGATGGATTGTATCGGCGGTTTGGTTATAAACTTAATGAATTTCGGGAGACGGAGAGAGCTGCCACTTTGGTCGTCTTCTTTCATTTCAAACTTCAAATTGATCGAATTGTTTCAAGGTTCTGCGCAGGCGGTTGCGCGTTGTAATCAGGCATTTCGATCCCATATTTTGTGTTGTGAAGGATTTAGCCACTTGTGCCTGTTGTTGCTGTTGATGCACCTGAATTTGCTGCTGAGGTGGGAATGACCTCCTAGCTACAGCAGCATTCTCGTTGGCATTGGCGTAGTCATAAGGGACTAAAAAAAAGTAGTTCGTCTTCGATCCGATCGCCCATTCGCGTTTAGGTGTGATTCAAAGAGGCCGCGGTAACGCGAATCAACACTTTGATTCGCGTGGCCTTTGACAGAACTCTTTTAAACCTTGATAACTTGCTTGTTTTCTTACTTCCTGGGGATACTCGTTTCTTTGCAAAGCTTATAGTTTATTTAGCACCTATAAGGTGAGATACGGGAAATTGACCATACTGCTTTGTCATAGGAAATAATGACAACATTGGCGACCAAGGAGTGGCGAAAGCAATCCAAGAACTCATAAATAGGCCTTATTCCTTGGGCTACTTTTAGTTTTTTTAATGAATAGTATAGCATGAACAACCAGAAGCCGCAACAATAGAATAGTATCAACGAAAGGCTCTTCCACTTCTATTTATTTACTATATAAGCTGTTCGACTGAACTCGTTGGCTCCGCGTTCATGAAATTCCAATATCAACAACATAAAGCAAATTCTTCGATCTTAATTTCGGGCGTATGGAATTCGTTCATCTCTAGTACTGAGAATCGAAGGGGAAGGGGAGTCCATCAAGGTTTTTGGCTCGCAATAAAGCTAGGGTCCTGATCGAGCAACTAGTAGTCCTATCTATCCACCTCTCCAGACACAATATCTTGAGTACCTATGATGGTGACCACATCTGCTGGCATGTGATGTTTGGACATAGAATCGAGTCCTTGTGAATGGGCAGAGCCAGGTGCTCTTATTTTACGACGGTAGGGACGATTGCTTCCATTACTGACCAGAAAGACACCAAATTCTCCTTTAGGTGCTTCAACTGCGGTATAGGTAGAAGGAGCTGGTACGGAAAAACCTTCTGTATAAGGTTCGAAATGGTGAATTGAGGTAGAGTAGACCGATGATCCTGTAGTCATTTGGCCGGCTATTGAAAGAAAAAGCTTGCGTCTGCTCCCCCTATTATATAACCGGTCCCATCTCTCTCCA
Source organism: Daucus carota subsp. sativus (assembly GCF_001625215.2). NCBI lineage: Eukaryota > Viridiplantae > Streptophyta > Magnoliopsida > Apiales > Apiaceae > Daucus > Daucus carota. The sequence continues at coordinate 698,614 of NC_030381.2, forward strand.
AACCTAACGTGGTAGTTTCCCATCATAAGGCTTTCTATCTATAGATTGAGCCATTACCAAGGAGCTAATTTCATTCGTTCAGAACTCAGTTGACTGCTTCTATAGATAAGGCGGAGCGTCCTTGTCCTTGGTTCAGCATTATAGCACATAGGGCTTCGGCGCTACTACAGCGCTTCGCTAACTCGAAGCGCCTCGCTATGAGAATATAGCTTCGCTAACGCGCGGCTAAGTCTTGAACCTTCGTGCCGACCGTTCGCTTTCTCAGTAGCAAAAGCGCTTCTCTTTGCCCCTTAAGTAGAAGGACAAGAAAGATGTTATTGGTTTTCTTGCTCCCGCTTCCTCATCTGCGCTCATCAAGCCCGCTTTGCTCTTTGGGAGGTGAAACAGCGGTTGAGGCGGACATTTCGAAATGACAGCATCGAAGATAGATTTATATATATACACGGTTACGGTTATCTCGGACTGCGTTCCAGAAAAAGTAGCCTACTTGAGTTGAGAGGCGGGCACTCCTGTCTTTCAACCCCACTATACTATTCATAGTTGTGGGGCACTGTGTACTTACAGCCTCTACGATAAGCAAGTGAATGGGCCCGGTGCGTGGCGAACGGAACGGTTCATCAATCACATTTTCGCCTCAACTCCCTAAATAGGAAGGGGGGACTTTCAAAATAGGGCTAATTGCTTCCCACCTGACTGTGATAGCCCTCTCGATACCTTACCTTATTGGAGCTTTGTAACTAGTGACCGGGTTCCCGCCGCTAGAGCGTTTTCCCAGTGCGCGGAGTCCCAACGAGTAAGGTTTTAGTGGTTTATCATTGGGTCCATAATGCTAATCCCTCTTTTTGTGCTACTCCTAGGGCGGGAAGAAGAGAAGAAAACGCGAGGCGTTCTCTTGGTTTCCCAACCTGTTGCTTCTAAAGACTGCCCTCTCTCGGCTGGATGTTGGTCCAGCCTACTACGAGGATCCCGTATCCAGCAACCTATACAAAGGGCTTTGATGCCCTTTGTATAGGTTGGAGCTATGAAGCTGACCTTCTTTTTCTTAAAAAAGGAAAGGGCTTTTTCAGCTGATGCGCAGGAGCGCACTTCCCCGTTTTCCCTTTACTAGTAGGGGGTCCCGTGGTTCCTATGCCGCCGCCCTTCCCGGTCCTTTACTTTTAGTGCTTCGACCCGAAGCGATAGCTTCTAGCTAGTTCAGTGGATAAGATGGCTGCGCTCCAGCTCACTCAAGAATGGGACGGCAGTGGTCCGCCGGCAAGCTCGTTCTGATCTTGGACGCAGTACATTGGAATCCTGAAGTACCACCACGAACGCTACCGCGCGCCCGCCTGCGGTGCGGTAAGGCACCACCCTGTTGTGCCAGCAGCCAACTCCGGCGTGTCCGCTTAGTTATCCTCATCAAGCCACTTACTTGATGTCTAGCTCCCCAACGGGTAGGCGGTTCCTTTTCCCCCAGATCAATGAATAAGGTAGAAGTCAGTTGATTCTTCCGAAGAACCGGAAGCGAAGCGCTATGCCGGGGCGGGGAGACGGGAAAAGAAACGGCTCCGGAGAAATAAATTGGGGTTCCCAATGCTTCTCCACGCTCAACGAGATGCGCCAACCTCGGGATGCTTTACTCCTAACCCCACAAGGCTCCGAGACGGAGCTTAACCTGAGTCTCGGTTAAGAACGGCGATGATCTGCGTTTCACACGGCGCACGATTCCATGGATAGTTTCATTCGGCCTCGTGATGGAGGACATAGCTTACGATCATCGGCTTTGATCATGCCACTAGGCATTTTATTAGGACATTGCACAATGATCCGAACACTTTGTCGCATCTCTTCGATACGAATACAGTAACGATCATAGCGATCTCCTCTGGTACCTACTGGTACGTCAGGATCCAATTGGTCATGAACATCGTAAGGTGCTGCTCTTCGCGAATCCCAGCATACCCCTGGTTGGGATGGGTAGGCCCACCACTTAACTTTCACTTAGGCCCGGGCCAAGTAAGTGGGGGGACCCTGCCGGCCCCCCCCAAAAAAACTGTACGTGAGAGTTTCCCTTCATACGGCTCGAATCATTCTCAGATGCCCAGAGAGGCGTCCTTTCCTTGTTTGTTGGGTTGGTTCACGCGCGCGCAAACGAGCACCGGCCGCAACAGCAGGAAACTATGACCAATAGAGTAAGACACTTAGCTACACCCGCACGCAAAAGGAATGTGGTTCTGGTTGAGGCTTTCTTTCCCTTATTAGTATTAGTAAAGGGCGCGGGACGTTCGCGGAGTCCGTGCCTATCATATAAAAAACAAAGGGTCGTAGAAAGAGAACCCGGCCTCCTATTTCATTCGACGTTCCGGGGCAGGGGCCCGCCCGATTCGACCTACTTTTGGATAACAAGAAGGCGAGCTTCTCCGCTTTGATCACATAAAAGGCCCAGTCAGCCACCAACTCGGTGCAGGTCACGTGACCTGCAGTTCGGCCTTCGCTTTTTGAGGCTTCCTCTACCCACATCTCTATGTGTCCGCAGCACTTCCATATGGAGAAAGATAGGCTTACCATGTTCCATCAATAGCACCTAACCTATGCCGATTTTGGCGGACCGTGCTCCACCCCGGTGAACTCATGCGGTTCCGACGTGCCCAGAGGCCAGAGGCGGGTCCGTTCACGGTCCGTAGGACCAACACCATTCGAAGGTGGGTGGCCCGCCCCGCCTAGAACAGTCATGTTTGACTGGGCTTACACACATTCGCTCACTTACGCTGTCCCCCCTCAGCTCACCCTAGCCCCGCCAGGCCTTTTGCTTTTCTAACGTAAGCTCCAAGGCTTCACACCAAGTCTTCACTGACATAATATGCATGCTTTAGTAGGGTCAGGCAGAACCGTTGTTGCCTGATGGGAACTTCCCCCATATTGCTATCAATGTCTTCATGTCGCACGACCTCTTAACATTACACCACTGAATCCCCAATCCTTTGCTTGCTGTGCAGTGACAGTACCAATATCCACTAATCGTTGTTTCCAGATACGGTTGCCGGTTGACATCTCTTCTAATTCGTCGATACGAGAAGAAAATTGTTGTGTGGAGGAATCAATATCTCGACATAAGCCAAGAGGCAGATCTTGTGCCACTCCACCTGGTCGTATGAAACTGGCATGCATCCTGGCTCCCGAGACTCTTTCATAGAATTCCAACAATTTCTCCCGCTCCTCAAAAGCCCACAGGAACGGAGTTGATGCTCCCACATCCATAGCATGAGTAGTTAAAGCAAGTGAATGATTTGAAATTCGAGTTATTTCACGGAATAACACTCGTATATATTGAGCTCGTAATGGTACCTCGCAATTCAAAAGTCTCTCTACGGCTGAAGAATGAGCGTGTTCTTGGGCCATCGTAGAAACATAGATAGGGTCAACGACGGAACGAACAACGAAACTTTACGACAGCTTTTTCGTACACGTTCACTTGCATCACATACACAAGTGCTCTCTGAACCGTGCAATAAGGTCACCCATAACACGGCTCTCCCACTTGAGTTATCTTAGCCCCGGGCCATGCTATTAAATAATTTTTTAAAAATGTCGGCGTAAGGTAACAAACTAGTATTGAAAGCAGGTCGCCTTTGGAATATGAGTAGGGCTCCTAGGTGGCGCGTTCGTGGAGGCAAACCGAAGGAAGAGCAAAAGGAAGGTTGGGTGCTTGCGGGGCGAGGCCGCCCGGCCTCGAATAGGCGGGGGCTTCGCTCTGGAGCCTCCCTGCTTGCGGAAATGAATGGATCAGAAGGGGGCTGGGTTCTCGATTTCCGGGCCGGGCGGGAGGTGAGGCCATAAGAGAAGATTGCCCTCCCGGTAAGGAAGAGGAGAAAAGGTGCTGTCATCTATCTCGACCAGTTTCCTGAGGCGTTGGAAATCCAGACCGGTTCAGAGAATCACTGGCGCTATTTAGCCCTTCGTTTCGCCAACAAAGAAGTCATCCTTGACGATTTCCCATTCCTTCCCCGCCTCTCTTCGCCATTCGATGCCTCTGCCTTCCCTTTCTATAACATACCCGGGCGCTCTCCTTTTCAATCACTAAGAAAAAAAAAAGACCAATAAAAGCCCTATCTAAGTAAAGCCTCGTCTGTTCTTTTTCCGGCTCCAGGGGACTTTACTTGACCCATTCTCCAGTCTCCCGCACTGCTCAAGTAAGTGTGCGACTCCGTATGAGGACCTCCTTCCCTTCTGCCTACTCTCCGTTCACACGGTTCTCAAAGCAGAGGAGGAAGGTTGGGCAGGAGGTACCACGAGCCCTCTGTCCCACACATCTATCCAGAAGCAAGTGTAGTTCACCGGTTCCACCGAATGCTCCTATCTCTCGGCAAAGATCGTGTGAGTGTGCAGTTATGCTTCGGATGCTTCGCCATAGAATAGATCGCCCCAGTTCCCTTTTCTTTTCCGGTGCACTCGCTTTATATCTCCGATACACAAGGAAGGACGCGGTGGGAAGGAAGCAGCCCTAGCCTCTGTCCGGCCGATCATTCCGCTGGCATCTCGCATTCACGCCCCCCCTTTGACTGCCGCTCGGGGATGTAGTTGTAGATACGTTAGTCTTAGTGGGTCGTTGGCTCCACTTGTTATCTCCTTCTACGACATGCTGTTGTCGTCGCCATATTCCATATGTCACTTAGTCATCTCTGCCTCGCTGCGGGTCAGCACCTCCGAAAGAAACGGAGGACTTCATTCAGTGACCCCGCGATCGCCCTCTAAACGATCAGAATAAGGTAAAGCTTGAAGATAAGTTTTGTACTCTATTAATTTCTCAGTCCCTCTAGTCGGGTGGGCGCCGGCCGGTCTTTCGACCAGATCCCCCTAAAAACCGTACGTGCGGGTCTCCCCGCATGCGGCTCACGCCATTCGAGGTGGCCCAGTCCAGCCATTCATTCGCAAATCCTGTAGTGAAATTGAGACAGCTCGATCTCGGAAGCTAATTCGCGTGTAGGCAGCGCTGTCTGTCGTACCGTTGACTCTATTCATATAATTTGCTTTCTTACATTTGTTATTTTATAGAGGCTCGCCCCCTATTTTTCCAAGAATTCGTGCACTTCCCTTTACTCCATAGGGCCTTCTCTAATAGGGAAAAGCCCTCCATTTCCGTCAAATGACCCGGCCTCCCCTGGCGCTTCCACCATCCGGGCCCCCTTTCCTCCCTATGCTCCCCCGGCGCGGGCCTACCACGCTTCGCGCCTGCGGCGTTTTCGCCAGACGGCCTTTGCCAGTAGTGCCATCCTCCCCGCTGGCTGTATAGGCGGGTTGTCCCTCGCTGCTGCGTTCTGTTAGGCTATGGATTACAGGAACAAATGTAATTGAATGGAACAGCAGGCGGGTTACACGTTCCACTGTGCCGAGATGTGAGGTGCAGGTGGTGATGATCACCCCGGGGTATGCGCTAGCGCCCTTGACAGGCACTCCAGAACCCGCCAACGCTCGTGAAAACCCGGGTCGGCCGGCCCTCCATTCGTCCGACCGGAGGTGTGGATAACGAGGCCACCTTCACAACCCTCTCCCTTCTGTCCCTATGTTGTAGTAAGGTAGGGTGGTTCGCTTGAGTTGCTCAACCGCCCCTTAGCCCGGTGCTCATGACGCGCTACGGAACCTCCACCGTGCGGGGGGACCAAGCAGGGCATAGCTAGCGGCATAGGAGCCGACTCGGCATCAGCGGCTTCGTGCCGCACTGGAGTGATCCAATATGTGGTTCCGCGCGTTCCACCACTTCTCCGTTCATTTCCAATACTAATCGTGAAACACCATGAGCAGCAGGATGTTGAGGTCCGAAGTTCGAAGTGAAATTTTTGATTTGCTCGTTCCTGGTCGTCATGGGAAAGAAAGGCAGAAATAATAAAGAGATTATTCCCTTAGGGCTTGTCCAATACCACCAGTACCAGAAACGCATCTCCTTCGCCCGCGCAAGATACTTCTATGCCAGCCGGGAAAAAAGGCTCTGTTATGAAACAAAGCGGCAGACAGGCTCATTTTACCGGTATTCCCTAATTAGTGGCCTTAGGAGATTAGGGTCCCCCTCAGATTCTCCGCTCATCTGCGGGGGGTTTCCGTATCCGTCTCCGCGGGGATCTCAAGATCGTAAGACATTATCGCCTTCGCGGCACTTGAGTCTATTTCTGTCATTTCCGGAAAGTGCACGGGCAGCCGCCCTTTCCCTTTTTCACAATGTTCGTGAAGTTGCTCACGAATCAAAGTTTGAATGTCCCTTCGAAGAAGTGCCGCACGCTCTTTTTTTTGATCGGTAGCGGGGTGGGCTACTTCCGTCGGTGCTGGCCCCCCGTTCTGGAGCCGGCGGGTTCTGAATGACCTCCCTCTCACGGTTTAAAAACTGGTTAACCGTCTCGAATAAATCCATATCGTCCCTCCGAAAAAGGTGTATCAATTACAGCCAACTCCCCTGTCTCTTTCCCTATCGAAAAACAAACCCTACTCCTTTTTTTATAGAAATGCTAACCAAGTGACACACCGGGCCATGGGTCATGAAAGAGGTTGCCTCCCATCCTCCTTAACTATGTACGGCCAATGAACTCCTCGCTTTAGTCCGTTCGTTCTTTCTTTGGGCTCGGGTCGATAGTAGCCGTGGTAGTAATGTCCCGGAGCCCGGCTACCGACCCGAGGCGCCGAGTCATAAAGGGGCGTTAAACGTAATTATAGAAGGGCGTTACCACAAAAAACCGAGGCTTGGCAGTTCAAGCGAAAGTTTCTTAGACTAGTCCCACTAAGATGGCGGGGAAACTTACTTCCGAGAGAGCTGCTTTCGCCTCGGGAATTACCTAACGAGAGGGCCGATGCAAAAGTATAGCCCTTGACGCGAGGGAACGTCAGACAGACTTACCTCTGCTAACTACGTTTTTTATATAGACTGGAAGCTAGAGAGATACTAAGGTATAGTGCCGCTACCAGAGAAGGCTGTTTCATGCTAGGCGCCCACACCCACTACGCCCGAGCCGCGTCCCCGGCACACTTGCTATATCTGTATCCACTAACGCTTCATCCCACTTCATCCTACCAACTATACCTGATAGAAAGCCGTTCTATAACAAGTCAAGACAACAAGAAAGCAAGAAAAGGATAGCGATTGGTTTGGGAGCGTCACGGGGGAAGAAGATAGAAAGGTAACCTATGACACCGGGGAGTTACGCTTTTTCTCCCGCCTCAGCCTCGCGGATGGGAGGAGGGCGAGAGCTGAGCCCGCACGCTCTATGCTTTTCCCCAGCTTTTCCTCCAGTAAAAGATTCGCTCGTATCCCCTGTGTCTAGGGATTCCTGGGGCATGACTTAAGAATATAGTAGATTGTGCTCTTTCTTTCGATTGAGCGTCGGTACTTTTTGAGTCTCTCTCTGTAGGCATGCAAAACAACAGAGCCACTGCTCTTCGGGGCGGTGAGGTGGACAATCCCTTATTCCAGCTTTAGAGGAGCATCTTTGCATGAAACAATACTAACTCCTCAGTCAGCTGACCTTCGATTTCGGAGATTAGAGCAGAAGAACTCCGTAACGGCGGAGAAGGGTTTGGCCTCGAATCAAAATGATTTATCTTCTTCTCTTAAGAGATTTATAGTTAGGACTTGATCGAGGGATCAATTGACTCCGGAACATAAAGTAACAAATAAGACCAGAACCCCGTGTGGACTATGAACCAACAAAAAGAAGAATGCCTTTGAGCTCTTGTTCGAGTTCTTCCTTGATGACTGGAAGGGGAGACAGAAGTAGCAAATTCCTCTTCTCCCTGGAGGCTTTCTGGCATTTCCGGAATGGGAAGCTCTCTGATCTTTCCTTCGAGTTTTTATTTTATAGAAAATCGTCTATGAGAAGGACTTAAGGTATTGTACGTCTTGTTCCAAACAAGATCATGCAAAGTAAAACTGCAAACTTCATTCGAAAAACTCCAGTGCAACTGATGCAGCCAACAAAGAGAAGTCCAACCAGCAGCCGTCAGCTCCTAACTCGAATGCCTCTAGGCAAAAATCTGCACAAGGTCACAAAGAGGAAAAGCTCCCCCACGTCAAGTCTACAGGCCAACGGGCAACAACACCGTCCAATCATCCTTTTGATAATACATATTCTCTTCCAAACAATACTGCGGACAATCAGACGGAGCGGAATCTTTTTTCTTTTAATAAATTTAAGAAACTTCTCAGCACATACAGATTTCTGCCGATCCTTCAAGCAGTACTGCTTCTCATGATTCTGAGTTGAGGGTTGATTCTTCTCATCAGGTAATAGTAGATGCCATTGACTCATCTCTGGCTGCTAACAATTCCAATGTTGATAATTAGAGTATTCAGGCTATTATGCCTATTATCTCTCAGCCTGATCATGAACTCATAAACAACATGGAGTCTAATATATCCCTTGTTTGCCTGAAATCCAAAGATGATGCTAACGTTCCAAAGGAACAAGCCGCTCAGACCAAGGGATACTTCTCGGACGCTGAACCTATGAGAGAAGCAAACCCCTTTTTTTTCAGTAATTTTTTACCATTTGTAAGGAATTCTCTCAAGTGTTATCTACAGCTTCGATATTAAAGAACGCTGACTGTACCCAGAAATCGAATCTGAATCCTACAAGGAGAAACCAGATACATCTGAAATCAAAAAGTACAAGAATCGAACTTGAAGAGCTCCAGAAGGATTATTACTAGAGCGTTGGCTCGTTCTTTTCAAACTTCTTCCATTCTTTTGTTAGCCATGATTAATAACCTCTTGTGGAATATCAGAGGCATAGGCAACATCAAATCAAGAAGGAGGGTTGGCAAGCTTGTAAAGATGTATAATATCTCGTTGATTGCTATTCTTGAACCTCTTCACCATGCTAATAAGATTCAGGAATTCTCCAACAGAATTCGTTTTAACTTTTCATTGGCAAACCAAGAGGCAGATGATAAAATATGGCTCTGTTGGAATCATGAAGTTCATGTAGTGCTTGTCGACGCGTTTGAACAGTGTATCACAGTCGACATCGGCTTCCTTAATTCTGATCGGGTAAGGCTTACCGTTCTTTATGCAAAGTGCTCCATTCAACGGCTTCTTTGGGAAAAACTGCCATTACTGTCTTAAGACATACAAGGTCCATGGATGGTTGCGGGTGATTTTAACGCAATTTCAGATGTGTCTGAAAAACTTGGTTGCAGACCTCAAAATCTTTTATCTTTTTTAAAAAGAAATGCGATGATTAATGATTGTGGCATCATTCACTGCGGTTATGAGGGCAGCAAGTATACCTATACCCGGTCGAATACCCAAGAGTGGGGGCTGTGTCAAAGCCAAAATTTACTGAGTTGGTTCCATTTGCATTTCTCTCTGGATCATCTAACGCATCTCCTCCTTCTGCTGTTCAAGTCCATTTGAGCGAAACTTGTCGCCAGCTCGATCAAACCAAGGTGGAGCGATATCCAAGAAAGCATTTAGTGTTTTGGTCATAGAGGGAGAATCCAAAGGCCAGGGCAATAACGATGTATTTACTAAATTGAGATATAGTGACTTGCCCCATGAGCTAAAGTCTAGCTAGGGCCCTAAACATGCTAATAGTATCAGGTCCCCCCTGGGCCCGACGTTGCATTAGCGCAGAAGGGGATGGCCCCAACAATGGATCTTATTCCATTTCTAAAGCCGGACCTTGTCTCCTGGGAAAGGGGCATACATGTTTATCTCGAAAGTGCATGAAAGCTTGAACAACTCGTTAAGGAGCGGAGATAGAGTAAAAGATTTCTTTCTCGGGGAACTCGCTTGCCTACCCTACCTTCTAGGCGTTACACCTTTTCTCATTCAACAAAAAAAAAGAGGCAAAGCCGTGGCCATAAACTAGTGGAAGAGGGCTCATTTCACTGCTTCACCACATCCCTGAAAACTCTTTTACCCCTATTACTCACAGAAAAAGTAAAAACCCAAACTAAACGGTGTGCCCGGATGGTTCCGCTCGGTGCTTGGCAATGGGGTTCGCTCTCGGGGCATTATGAGATTAGCTGGTTCTTCCGAATCATCTGGTTTTTCCGAACGAATCTTAGTCATCCGACTCATCCTCAGGGAAATCTTTTTTAGCAGATTGCTCAACCCAATCCTATGGACTTAGCCTTGGGAGACGAAGGCCGGTGCGATCGGACGGGACATTTACTTTCTCTCTCGAGTTAACCCAACGAAGAGTTTGTGCTATTTTTAACCTAACTCGGTTTAGAAGGCCCGCCTACCCCACTCTAAAGTCGCCGGGCTCCGCTTATTCAACGGCTCATGGTTTATAGAAAAAGTGGCTGACTCCTTTTGTTATCCCAGTGGGTATATGGTTGAAGCCAGATATCGGTAGGACCTAGACGAGGGATGAAGGGGATTGGATCATCCATACACTTCAAATAACAAAATGGAAGCGGTTCGGGAAGTTACCACCGTCTTACCGCGAAGCACGGGGTTCACCAAGGTTTGGAAAGCTAGTGCTCGTGAATGCGCTCCTCATTTAGCCCCGTGACTCGTAAAAGAAGCCTTCGGCTGAGGAGCTGGGCTTGGAAAAATCCCGAGAGCCTCTGCCTGAACGCTCCGTTCTCGGTCAAGCCGCGTGAAGGGCCTCTGATAATGACGTAAATAGAGCTCGTTCCGCTACTCGCGCTAATCCATGATCTAATGTTCTCGCTTGGGATGGGAAACGAGGTAATTTGGATAGCAAGGAGGGGCGATCTCCTATCCTGTCTGGTCGTTGTGGCAAGCGAATCTATTGAGAGATATATTGAGCCGGTAAGGGGGATTGACTTGCCGAAAGTGATATGATGTCACGAAAAACGGCTGATAAGAGTAGAGCATCTTTCAGAACCTACGGCAAGTGTAGCTAATGCAGGCTAAGGTGCAAAAAGAAAATATCGTAAGAAAGAAATTAATTCTCAAGCTCTTCTCCTCGGTCGATTAGGTTTATGATATATTGTTCTCTGTCTCTTCTAGAATCATTTGTATCCCGCTCCCGGGTTGTTTAGCACGCAATCCGTCTTTGTCAAAACAGCTGTTCGGTTACGCAATCTTGGGCTTTGCACTTACTGAAGCTATTGCCTTGTTTGCGTTAATGATGGCTTTTCTGATTCTATTCGTATAACTTGTCCATCGGAGTAGAGGAATGGTTAACTCATCAGACTCATGATCTGAGGATTGTAGGTTCAAATCCTGCCTCCGAGAAGTAAGCTTGTTGAAAGGCAAGCCCGTTCTTGCTTTTATTCGCTGCGTCTGGCAAGGGATTACACGAAAGAAGAGAGTGCGGTCACGTAGCTAGCCCCAATCGAAAGCTTAGGTCGGAAGACTTTAGTGAGTAAATCGGAGACGGATTGAATCGCCTGGCAAAACTAGACCTATAGCTCCTAGTATTTCTCAGAATCACTAGCCGGATGCAGCAACAGAAAGCACATTCCGGCAGGAAAAAAAAGAGTGTTGCGAAAGTTACGCTAGAAGCTAGAAGATAGGTTTCAACTTGTTTTGGTTGAAAGGAATAGCCCCTCATCGACACGGGAAGAGAGCTTCAAGCAAGTGGAAAAATCATGCCTTACGAGTATGCAAGTAATCCCGTCATCTCGTGCAAATGAGGGGAAATAGATAGAGAAGGAGGCTGTTCTCAAGACAAAGAAGAAGATCTTAGAAAGGTGCATGTCTTCTCGAAAGCACTCCCGGGCATGGTAGCCAAGACTCTCCACGGCTGCTCTTTCAGGCTAGCTCTGGGCAGGGCGCATATACACGAACCCACTTTTAGTCGGATCCGAGCTCCAGTAGACAGCGAGACAGCCATTTTAGTATACAGGAGCCAAGCAAGGCAAAGATAGGTGAGTGACACCAAGGTAATTCCAGCACGAAAGCAAGTGTTGTTATCACACGCCCGGTACTGTCTTATTGATTCACCTTCTATTATTCAATCAAGGAAGCAGAATCAACGGCCTTTGAAGAAAGATGACTAAGATATTGAGTTGGAAGTTGGACAAAAGCCCAAAGCCCAAGGAAGAGAAAGGGGGCAGGGACACGAAGCGTCCAACGACTTGAACTTGAGGATCACAAAGAACTATATGGCTTATCCGGTGGATGCGCGTCTTGGGCTCTTTTACCTCTAACTAAAAATCTCATAAGAAAAGAAAGTGCCTTTTCCTAGGGTAGATTCAAGGAATGCTGAAAGGCTCTCCGAGTTCACAGGCGTAGTTGCGTGTACTTCATTTCATTGAAATTTCTTTTGTTCCGTTCTAGGCTGGCTCGCTTAGTCTTCAATACATCACATCGTCAATGTCAATGGCTGCTAACGCCGCGACGAGGTCTCAAGGGTTGTTTTCCAACTCGACCGGAGGACTCTGAAAAGGATTCATAGATGGCTAAAGAGTAACAATATGTGCGGTGTACTTTTAGGAAGAGAGTTCATCTTGCGTAAAGGCGCCTGATGGTGGCTGCCTAGAGACAACTAATTGCACAATTGAAAGAAAGACTTGCTTGTAGGAAAATGAACGGTTTTAAACCAAGTAAAGAACCCCACAACAAATAGATGGGGGCAGGAGATCTTTCTCATTCAGCGCAGTGCAGCTTATATAGAAGGGGCAAAGCGCTGTTCGTGGCACAGCTTTCTTACGAGATTTTCATTGATCGTAGCTAATTAGGCGGCAACAACCGAAGAAGCAGAAGAAGTAGCTGCTACCTTCTTATTTTTCTTCGGCTGGTTCAACTTACTCAACATAATAAACTACCATTGCAGCTTCTCCAGCTACCTCTGCCTCTGCTGTAGGATCCGCCGGTGGATCTTCCGCTCTGGGTACCTATGCTTCTATCCCAACCGAAGCCTTTGCTCCCGAGAGACCCATGCCCCCGTTCCTTCCCCTGACGCTGCTCCTAACCAACCGCGAGTAATGATGCAAAGCTGGGCTGGGTCTGGGCATGCCTACTCTCGAATCTAATCTAAGGAAGGGATGCTTGCTACTGGATATGATCCGGAGAAAGTTCTCTGGTTATGGAGAAGCATCCACACTAAGCGTGAGGCACCTTTACTCAAACTCAAGGATAGGATGGAAAAACTTGATATAGGGGAGCGAATGGGCAAACAAAAGAAAGATAGGTTCGATCAATAGCAAGCGACATGATAGATTTGATCTCACATTACGGTCTAAGGTACGTAGTGACTCGAGCGAAGCGAAAGGTCAACATTATTCAATCTTTCTAGTAGTGCATTACTTCGCAGTCAATCTGAACTTCTTTAGGTCGAGGGTCAACTATCGAATGTTAATGCTATTAGGGCATACAGCTTTGTCAAAACAAAAGGGTAGCGGAAACGTTCTATTCTCTATTGGAAGATAGGGAAAGAAAAAAGCAGATAAAAAGAAGCCTGGGTAGACTGAAGAATCTTTCAGGAACTCGGCATGATCCTTTGGAATTTATCCCGTCCGGATTGACTTAGGAGGTTTATTCAGAACTACGAATGGGATTCGTTCAAGGCAGCCGCATTTGAGGGACTTTGAGGGCATTCTTCCACTAATAGCAATGAGTGAAATACGCTTATATGGAATCGGCAGGTATGTGTCACGCACGATAGTTCGATTGGGGGAAGGTACCTGAGGTTAGCCAAATCACTATCTTCTTTTCTTGAATGAATAGATCAGGGTATTGACTAAGTAAGGAAGTAGCACCGGCGGCAGTTAACTAATAGGGCTTTTCCCTCTTTATAGGGCTTACCTCTTTGTTCCTTTGAGAGTCATCAGAGAATGGGAGGTACTAATACCGGAACTCGTGTCTTATGCTTCTTGTTTTCCTATACTAAGGTGTCCTCTCTTACCTGGCTTATTAGCTCCCAAGACTTCACTGCAGGTCTAGCTCATTTTTATGTAAATGAGCATTGATCCCCTACTGTGACATATGATGGGGTACCTAGACTTGGTGGTGAGCTACCTTCTTTCATACTGTCAGTGAGGGTAAACATACTGGATTAAGAGATCCAAGGAAATAGAGCGACTTTCCATAACAACAATACCGCACTATCGTATTATATACGCCATTTGGCGACAAAGCCTTTGCTCTAATGCCTCGTTACGTATATCGCTAGCGATAGGTTTTACATCTCGCTTAGCCTCATCTCTTGAGCCTAGTGGGAGCTGCACAAGTAACCGCCGTTCTCTATCCGCTTGAATAGAGAGAATATCCCAGCTAGAATAGAAAGATATATAGGATAGACTAGGGAATGATTGGCCTTAGCGATTCTTAGCTATGAACAACTCCTTCTTCCTCCCCTAGACCTATTGAAGTTGCCTACCCTTTATGCTTTATGATAAGGCTCACTCGCTACCCTAAGCCCTAAAGTTCCTTCGCTTACCGCCAAATCTTAATCTATTGCCCTGCCTCCAAGAGAATCAATGGCACCAACCGATTCAATGGCAGCTAGTTCCGGGGAAGCTGCTTCAATGGAAGTTGGATTGCCCTCCTTTGAGTGTGAGTGAAATTGGATGATCTGTCAAGTAAAGGTCAACGTACGTAGCAGCAAGCATGGTGCATTGCCTATTTCTCGCTCGGAAGCCAAAACAAAACGAACACGCCTGCTACCTACTGTACTGGACCCCCGACCAGGCATTATACCTTTGTCGAATCGGAACCAATACCACCGCGCTCGAACAGTTGAGCGGCCGCCGGCCAGCAACTTCCGTGCAACAGATATAGATTCATTCTTCATACCTGGTCCAGCCTCACAACCCTTCGCGGTTGGTAAGAAGTAAGTCTTGTTTGGTAAGACGGAATTGGGCAAAGAAAAAGAGTGCTCGACCGGAACAACGGCCAACAAAGACCGTAATTACATAGATAACTGCTCCTCACCTTCTCCGTCTTTAAGGCGAACCGTATGGCGGCTGGAAAGAAAGACGACCTCACCTTCTCGTAGATGGTGTCAGTGAGAGCCATTTGCTTTTAGTATCCCCCGTTGACCTTCTTTTGTAGATAGAATCTTCAATGAGTGGAAACAAGCAACCTTACTAATAAAGGTGTTGAGTAAGGCCGGCTTTCTTCGCATGCTTGAGCGCATCTTTCTCATATCGATCAAGGCTTTCCTTGAGTTTTCAATAAGGTTAGCGCTAGCTAGCCCGTTTTTTGCAGGAGTGCTAACGCGCACCCTTACGTTTCTTCGCTTGCTCTGCAGTACGAGCCTCATACAGAGCCGCGCCCCTTTCATATGATGAGAAGAAGAGGGGCTGAAGGCGGCTTTGCTATCTAAGCGAAGGGGCCGCCCTCTTTTCCGCACCAATCCTTATTTACTACTACATATTTTTGGGGGTGTATAGCTCAGTTGGTAGAGCATTGGGCTTTTAACCTAATGGTCGCAGGTTCAAGTCCTGCTATACCCAAACCTACCTTACTATACTATGAGTAAGGATGCGTAGTAGCGTTCAAAGATCACTCTTTGGCCTTTTTTCCTTTAGACGCGCTTCGGCGGCGGATAGCAGCATGGGCAAAGCACTCTGCTGCGGCGAGAGCAGCCGGCTCTTATTGCATTCATCAAGATAGTCTTTCTCGCTCCTGAACTCTGCGGCGAGTTCAGCCACCACCCCCGGGCCTGAGCTCTGCTCGAGCGTAGTCAGCAGCAGCTTCGTGACTTTGCTTAGCTTCCAGCGTTGCAAAGGGATAACCTTTCAATATCTAGGCGCCCTAGAAGGAGAGGGGTCCCGCGGACTTCTTCCCCGAAGGTCAAGCCGTAGTCCCTGTCCCTGGGAGAAGTGGAAGGAGTTAGGAGGAGGGAGCGCCCTTTGCCCTAATAATAATAAATAATAATAAATAGGCGGCTTCGCCCTCAAGTCGTCAATAAAATAGAGAAAATATGTGATCATGACAGTACACTGATGCATAGGTCTTGTCTTCTTTACGGCCTTTTGATCATGATGCATCATGAACGCGCCAATATGTGATCGGGGTGAGCGGTGGTTAGATATAGGGGCGGCTTTGCCGGCTTGGATTGGAAGGAAGGGCTTCGCTTTCCGATCGCTTTTTGAGGTCGGTTTGGATGAGCGTGGGCAAGTTCGGGATTCGCTATCGCTTTCGGCTTGGAGCGGCCCACCCCCCTTGTCACTTAAAGGGAAAGCAAGAGAAGGGGCCTGCTGGAAACCCGAGCCTTCGGCTCCATACTGATTAGGCCGGCCATAAAGGGACATCACGACTATCCTTTCTGGTAATACCGGGCTTTCTATGATCCTGATCAGTCAATTGAAAGATTCCGGATCCTTATGTGCTTTTTTTGTTATACTAGTGGCGGCAGATCTATTAGTAAACAGGAGCCGCTATCGCTCACCCGGCTGGATTGGATGTAAATCTGACGGATGGATAGGGCGTAGCAGAAAAGATAGGGTCAATTACGAGAGGAAGGCGGAGGAAAAAAAGACGAGAGAGCAACTCCCAGTCGATATGGAGGCTCGGCAGCTACCACGGCCGTAAGAACGACTCGAAAGACGGGCCCCCGCCCCGATAGTAGCGATAAAATATTTCGGAATAAAAATCGTAGCGTGGTAGCATACAATGGTTTCTTTTCTATGCCGTTTCCATTCATACGAACCCAAGCCGATCCTATTTAGGCGTAGGGCCCAACTCCGTTCCTTTCACAGGTGACTCCGACTCCTAGGGTGAGGTTTGTTTTTATCCCAAGCTCTTTCTTTTTTTTTACCTAAACTCCGTTTTAGTTGGCCTCCTTCGACCCAACTCCGAACCCCTTGCCTGGCCCCGGAAAGACCTGAGCCTTCCGGTTTATTGCTATATAAAAGCTTTCCAACCAAGCCGAGATGTTCGCCTCGATGCGGTAGATAAGTGGATAGGTTCGCGATAGGAGGACTGTCCCTTCACTTGCATGGGATAGCGAAGCCGCTCCAATCCACTAGAAAAAACCACATTATTCTACTAAAAAAATATTGTAGCATTTATTGAGCGAAGCCGCTCTGCAATAGTGAAGGAGCGGCTTGTCTGTCTCATGGCAGGCAATTTCCTTTTTGCTGTCTACTTTATAAGATAAGCTACTTTTTGCATGCGCTCTACTGTATCTGCCGCAGGTCTTATCAGCTTATATACTAAGCGAAGCCGCCTTCGGCCCTTAGCTCTCATCCATCAAAGCCGCCCTCGCCCCTCTCTCCTCTCTCTAAAGGGGCTTACGAACGAGCGGAGTGCTTACGCCGATTGACAGAAATGCCGGCCGGAATTAGATAACGGTCCATCCCACCATAATAGATCTCTCCTACCGCTACCTACTAGTGGATTTATTTAGGGAAGGAATGCCGATTAAGCAATTCCTCCCATCCCGATAAAGCGAGTCACCCGTGATTCGAGAGTTCCATTTTCCGCTGATGCAGGCCGATTGGGATCCCAGCAGTCAAACCACTGTGTTCGTTCCTCACCCTCCTTCCAATCCAAATCGATTAGAAGGTGGGTGATAAGCAGCTGTATCCGTATCAAGCCTACCATCTCTTCTCACGAAAGTCTTTCCATCCCGTCTCCGAAAGTTTTGCAATATCTGTGGCCCTGCTTTAAAGCCCCAGAAAGGCGTCTTACTCTCTCTCTCTATAAAAAAACCTGTGTGAAGCATAGTGCTAAGATCGATCGGCGAGGGATTCCCATAAAGTAGTTAGTTTAAGGGAAGCTGCGCTCGACGAACCGCCGGTACAAACGATGGGATTATATCTATCGCTGTTAGGATCCCTATTCAGATCACTGCAGTTCCTTTTGGGGGCGTGATTAGGACAGTCAGGCTAGGCTCGTACGTATAGGATTGGCCCTATTCTATAGTGCGATAGGTGGCAGATTGGCCTTTTCGGTGGCGAGCTCGCTCGCTCAGGATCTAGCAGGCCGCGCATCTCGCTCACCTACAGCGCGCGGTGGGCCGCGCTTAGAGGGCAGGGTGGTGGGGTATGACGCTAAACGATGCATCACTTACCTCGTGGAGCGGAATCTTCCATAACCGCGCGAGGGTGCCGCGCTTAGATGCGACGGCCGTCAGTAGACAGAGCCATACACGTAGCGACTCGTAAGCGCCGCCAATTTGTCGGTACGTGTTGTCACAAGAGACTGCCCATCGCCTAGAGAGCACCACTCGCTCGTAGTGTTGGTTCTACACAATGATACGCACGCCGCCGCCTGCTGGCCGGTAGGCATCTCCAGTTAATCATTCCTGTCCGCCGTCCACCTTCCCGTCTCCCCGCCCCCCTCCCTTTCTTCCTTCTCCTCCCCCTGTGCCTCTCTTTTTTTCTTCCTTTCCTCTCTATCCTCGTTCTCTCCTCCTTTCCTCCCCCCCTCTTCCTTTTTTCGTTCTTCCCTTTTTTTTCTCCTGGCCCCTCTCCCACCCAAGCTGTTTCCCCCCCGATCCTTCCCCCGATCATGCAGCCACTCGCTTCACCTGTTTGTCACCCGTCGTTGCTCTTAAATCCAAGTATATATGTTTATACTGCAGCCCGTCTCTCCTCGTCTGGGCCGGTTCCCCCCCCGCCACCGCTACCACCTTAGAAGTTATTCCATTCCTTCCAGTTTTGCTCCACACACTGTTCACCCCCATGCTCAACGTGCACTAAAAACACTTCCCCACGCTTTAGCACATTCTTTCTCTACGAAACCCTCAGCATCCCCCGGCAACCTGTCCGTCGCCCTTTTTCCCCCACCCTTCTGCCTATTCTGTATCCTTCGCCACCCCCGCTGCACCCACTCTCCAAGAAAAGAATTGGGCGAAAACGTGACACGTTCCCGATTGGACTGTTTGCAGCATGGGAGAATGCCTTTACCCAAACAATCCTCGGGACACAAGAAAAAAAACGCTTATCTCGGTAACGAAAACTATGGTGGCTGTATTGGCGAGATCAAACGGTGAACAGCTGCCAAAAAGGAAAAACAGCCTGGAAGTCCGAGGACCTTTAGTATGTAACTCTCCCCCCCGAAACAGCAGCCTTCGCGCCAAGCCAGACGCCATTGTCCCTTTCATTTCTCCCATTCCCCCTCCTTCTTTGCTTTGTCCAATAAGTATAAGGCACAGCAAAAAGTGGTTCGTTATGTCCTACTTTACCTACTTGACGAAAGGGACAACGAATTCGTTTCGTTTCCGGGTTTTAGGATTGTATTCAGTCAGGCACTACATCATTCAAACGGAAGGAGTGGACGCTTTGGTTACCGGCGAAAAAAAAACGCTTCCAAAGGCGAACCTTCAATGTTTCGGCTGTTTTATAGATGAAGTAGCCTTTCTGTCGCCCTTACCAACGATAAAGAAAGAAGCCGCTATCAAAACATCCGCCCTTACTGAAGTACCAACCAAAGGTGCGCTCAGCCCGGTGACTACAGAAATGGGTTTGCACTTAAATTTAAGTGATGACGGTCGAAAGAGGGAAGTAGGGCTCTTATTTGACTAACTAGTGGGTTCTTCGCTTTCCTTTAGAACGGAAAGTCGCTATGAAGCCCCTTCACTACTCATTTGTTTGTTCAAAAGGCGAAACGCCCCCCAAACTAGTCGTGATCGTGGCGTGGGCTGTGATATAGCTGCTTGGATATGAGGAATTTCTTACAAAAAGGAAAAAGTCCGGTATTTACGAAGATCTTTCTATAAATATGATAGGAATGAGTGTTTCGATATAGGGATAGGATCCCATCTGCTATTTATGAACGCGGAGCCCGTTCCGAATGCTTCTTCGATCCGGAAGTTCTCGCCGAAGATAATAAGATGTTGCGCCCCCCTCCTCTGCCTTTTCCCGCTGGGCGCAGCTTCCAAGCTCACGCGGGCCCGGCGGCGGCGGGCGCGGGAGGAAGAAAGCTACAGAGAAGACGCTCTTCTCTTAGGTCTTTTTTTTCAGTGCCAACACAGGAAAGCGCCCTCTTGTTGTCATCCTGCTTGACTTTCCATATTGTGTATTTGACGCATGGCCGGAGCTCAGGGACCTTAAATCATGTTGGAGCTCTATGTTTCAAACACC
>NC_030381.2:723630-768630 GCF_001625215.2 Daucus carota subsp. sativus
CTACTCAAAACTAAGAGGGGATGCCGCCTACTACTAAAAGACGGGTTTTTGCAACAGTTGCGTTCTTCTATGCAAGAAGAAGACTTAGAAAGAACAAAGAACTTTTTTGGATCCATAAAAATAAAAGTATGCTTAGGCAGTTCTTTCGCTGAGCACAACAGAATGAAGAGGAATTTGTATCATTTCAAATCCCTATTCTTATCGAAGAGAAGGAACGAGAAAAACCGAAATCTTCCTACCCGAACAAGAAGTCCTATAG
Organism: Daucus carota subsp. sativus; assembly: GCF_001625215.2. NCBI lineage: Eukaryota > Viridiplantae > Streptophyta > Magnoliopsida > Apiales > Apiaceae > Daucus > Daucus carota. The sequence continues at coordinate 723,890 of NC_030381.2, forward strand.
TTTACAACTCTTCTTTATATAGTAATTCGACCTATTGCTCCGCACCCTCCCATCAGTTTACTATGAAGAGAAAAATAAAAAGAATCGAACTGCCTACTCATTATTCGGAGGTGAATCATAGAACACTAAAAGCTGTGGTATCTTATGGACCTAACATAGGTCACATCCCTCACGACATAAGATTGAAAGATCCAAACCTTCTTCTTCGGAGCGGAAACGGACGTGGCCAAAACATATAAAGATCGGATCGGCGTAGTCGCTCATAGGGACATATCTATCCGGATAGAGGATAGTCTAGATCGATTCATAGATGGATCTCTCTCCATATAGATAGGTATCTCCGTGGATAGAGATAAAGATAGGGATCCATCTAGATCTTGATTCACTATTTCCATTTTTGACGACAAGTTTGAAATCTTAATGCGGGTAAGTCGAAGACTTCTCGTCGAATATCAAAGGAAACATCGTTTTTCAATTCTTGCTTGGGTCGGAGCGTAGACGGGCGAGTAGAGCCCAGGAAACAGGAAAGCTCGTCATAGAGAGAGCAGTTGACTAAAAATAGAAGACTGCTGCCCTGCCCTGAGAGGGGGCGGCCTCTCTCGGGAAAGATGGCCCAATTTCTCTTCTTTCTTTTTAACCTCGTTAGCTCAGCGGTATATTTTTTTAATAATAGCAGCCGGTTGAGATATTTCGTTTTCTAATTTCCTGCTATTGCGTTCCTTTCATCGAAAGCCTGAGAGAAGCGGGAAGGGATAGTCCTTTTTTCCGGCAAGTCCAAGCGGATTTTTATGAATTACGCCGAAGCGGCGGAACAGAAGCCGCACTCAGAAGGGAGTGGCAGGGAAGGGGGCGATAAGAGGGGCGCGGTTATATTTGAACATAAGGTCTTGGGAAGACGACGGCGCATAAGAATAGGGGGGTGGGTTAAAGGTAAGGCAGCTAGGCAAATACCTCGCCGAAAGGTGGAGGAGGGCGCCGAGACCCTGGGCAGCGGGATTTTCCCGTCATGATCTCGACTAAAGGAAAGTCGCACGTAGATATGGGTTCGAGTCCCATTCATGATTCCAGTTCAGAAGGACTTCATTCAATCGAAGAAGGAAGCATTACGAACAGATAAGCAGACAGGGTGACAAGATGCGACAACCAGGTAAAGGACTTTTTTCTTACAGAGTTCTTTTACTTTTCTGTAATCACCTCACTCACTCTAAGGTGAGTGAAATGCCCTACTTCTACCTGCAAAAGGAAATCCAATTGGAAAAACCTGACTGAACGTTAGGATGTTATGTCGACTTAATCCGTGATTTAATATGTTATGTAGGCTTAGCCTGAAGTTGAAGATTTCGATGGTCTAGCCCGAAATGGGAGTGAGAAAAGTCTCTAAAAAGGAGAGCAGGGCTCATTTCATCTTTCATTTCTGCACGAGCAAAGCCAACCACAGCCATCACCTTTTCAGAAGAGGACAGACATGCTCTTAGCAGATTGGAAGCATAACCGCCCTTGCTTAGCTCCTTCTTTCTTTTCTTTGTCTTCTATCGTTCGTATACCGTATATAGGTATACTCACTTGCTTAGAGCTTTCATACAGACTTTTTCTGGTCGTTCATTCGGAGCCAAGCTAACGCTTTTGGGCTAACGCTTGTCTCCCGCATTCACTAACTACCATAGCTAGTTGAGATAGATCGTTCGTATACCGTATATAGGTATACTCACTTGCTAGCACCTCTTTCTAGAACACTAAACTTCTCTTATGCACCTTTTTTCTTACTTGCCGTAGGTTCTGAAAGATGCTCGACCAGCGGGAGTAGGTCTTATAGAAAGAATAGAGATTGCCAATAGAGCTAGCTTTCTTTGTGCAAGAGATAGAAGAAGAACATATCTCTTCTAGGCCGGCTGCTTCACTTGTATTTGCTATTCATCTATCTGTGAGAAACCTGTACAGGAAGGCGTAAACTCCGCCGAAAGCCGTTGTGCTTTGATGCCGCCTGCCGGGAATTCTTATATATGAGAATCAGATGGCTGTTGTTAACTGCTAAGAGATTGTACCATTGGCACTAGACTTCGTTCTTCAACCTACTTATTTAACCTCTATCCTACGTGGATGTAAGGTAACACCAAGGATACTAGCATCCACGCAATCAACGTGTATCATTTACTGATAGCATATGGGGCTTTTACCATAGTAGCTACTCACTCATAACTCCCGGAAAGAAGGCTTATCCGCGCAATCAACATGTATCGTTTACTTTGATTTAATGAATGCAACAATCTCTCATTAGAGTTCGACGCATTAAATTATGATCTATCTATTACGATGAAGTTCATTGCATTTCCTATACCCTTCCTTCTTGCTATACGGGCTACTTCATTCCTTGCTTTAGAATGACGAAGAGAGAAGTGTGAAAGCAATGCTACCTTCCCTCTATTCTTTCAGTTGTTAGCTGCTTCTTTATCTGGTATTGAGTTCATAGACCACAATCTAAATGTGATTCCGACACCTGACGAAGGCCTTCGACGTGCTGCTAATATAGGGAAGCAAGGTCGTAGTTAGTAGCCCGTTACGGAAAGCTAGCTGAACTCTCTTCTATGTCTTACGTAGATAAGAAGGAATGGGACTGCTGTAGCTTCGCTTCTTCTTCTGCTCGCTACCGCCGATTAGCTCGACCAGAGGCAGGAAGATTACGGGGTTTAGTCCTCTTCGTTCCCATTCCGACCTCGATATGCAGCTAAAGAATGCTGTCATCCGTAGTTTATGCTTTAATGTAACACATAACACCTGTGGAGTCCCTTTTGCGCGATAGAGGCTAAATAAGTTGGGCTTGTTGTCTACTCGAGTGTATCGATAAACCAGTCATCTCAACATTCAAAATTCCTATGTTTCTAGCCAGCAGCCTATTACGTAAACAGCTTTGTCAACGTTGACACATACATTACGAATCCTTTCGGCCAGGTTCAGTAAAGAGAAATCGCAGGATAAACCTGTGGTGGGGAACGATCGATATAAGCTCAAACAATGGTGGTGTAGTCGCTTTCCTATGCCCTCCCGAGGGATTCGTTACGAACACTAACGCAAGCAACGTCTTTTTTTTGCCGTTGATGGTTGCAGCTTCTTCTCTTCGTTCGAGCTGCTTTCGCTCCAGCACCTATGGATTTTCTTTCTCAAGAAAGAAAAGAAGAAGAAAGAAGAAGATCTATTAATATGCATGGCTGCCTATATAACATGTTGCCTCCGACCTCTGTCTCACGACCGCAAATAGAACCTGTAGCTTCATGCCCCGCCCCATTTAAGGCTACTAATAGAATAGGGTTGTGCCTACGCCTCTACCTACGCACGATGCCACCTGTGCCTATGCCTCTGCGTCCGATGCCACGGAATCTGCTGCAAAGTCAGTCTTACTAGGACCCGAGACCGGCATTTGTCTTTCCGAACTAATTGCGGCTATTGGATTGGGATCCAGCCCAGACCTGGTAAGCATTTCTTTGAACAGCAGAAAAGCATTCGACCTCGGATGTCGCTAAGCTAAGGGATTTCTTTCAAGTCAATTGAATTGCTACAGTGCCATAAGCTGGTTGGGTAAGACCGGATACATTAACAGCAAGTAAACTACCTTGTTATAAGCATATAACACGCCTTATTGCCTCGTAGAGTCTCTTGGCATCCTAGCAACGGTTTCTTTGCTACTATACTGTATATGCTTATAAAGCTATACATCGCTTTTCTGCTTTAACTACGTATCCAAGCAACTAAAAGAGAACTTACCGGACAAAGAGCTAATAGTTAGAAGCAACTGCAACATTGAATAGCGCTTTCAGCTACAGAATGCGAGGTTAGCTACACTTGCTTAGTTCAAACAACAATAGCTACAATAACTGCTAAAACAGCAGAACTCTTAACAACATTGTATTCTATACACTCTTTCTTCTATCGTTCGTATCCCGTATATAGGTCTACTCACTTGCTTTCTTTTCTTTCTTTACCTCTTATATACAGTCAAATCTATTGGGAGCATGGCAGCAAGAAAACCGTATTTAACGTTCCTACATGTTCCATTTAAAGAGAAGTTCTTATTAGATGCCAGAAGTCCTACGGATCAAATCTATCATGTCGCGAGGTAGAATGGTTCAACTCATATACAAGAAAATCGATACAGCTCTTATTAGATCAAATACAACGAATAAAACCGGTATTCTCAGTCGGCGAAGCCTCTTCTGTTCTCAGTCGGCGAAGCCTCACAGCTTATATACTCTTTCTATAAGACCTACGGTGCATAATAAATATCTTATATAAGAAACCACGCTTCTTCATAGCAGTACTTGCTAATTGATTATGACGTGTATTAGCTTGCATAAAGATAGTTTACTTAGAATAGAAGTCTGGTAGGGTTGCTAGAGAGCGGGGCTACTAACTACTTGCATATAAGACTATACAGCTAGACTTGCCGGAGGTTTCTTTGCAATACTTGAGACTATACTGTCTAGCTATAGAAGGCATCTATTTGCTATGCTATTCTACTATACCGATATAACACACTAGTGGCTTCCGACGCTACACTAGCTGCTGTATTAGCTACACTAGCCGCTTGAATAAATAGGGCTACTACTTGAGGAAGACCTATTTATGCTACTTGAATAAAGAAGTGTGAGTGCCATTGATCGCGGATCGAGACTATTAGGTTGTTGGTCTTGGAAAGGCTTACCGAGCTATAGCTCCACATTTTCAGGAGTTAGCGTAGAAGGAAAGTTGACTTGCTGCGTGTTATACGCGCTGGAAACAAAACAGCCATTTAACACACGGTTGAGACCTTTTAGAATGTAGCGATTGGGGATTTGATGTTTCAATGACAAAAGCTGTCGATGGCGGTTATCTGTTCCTGGTTCTGGTTCAAATCCTGTCCCCGTAACGAACCTCTTTTTTTGTGAGCCTGCGTTGTAGCCTTTTGTATAACTTGAACAGCTTGGAAAAGAAATATAGTAGAAGATGCTTCTGTCTTTGTATCATAGTAGCTGCCTCTAGCTCTTTCTTCTTTTCTCGTGGCTGCGGTCGCGGGAGACCAACCCCAATAGCAGATTGTTTGGAGGCAGATAAAGCAGAAGAAGATAATGATGCTTACCAAGATCCTCTCGACAATGGCATGAACAAGCAACCCGGATATTCAAGGGTTTAGCATATTGATGAAGATGACCCACTACCACTGCGGCGATTACCCATCCTATCAAAGGTAGTGCCTCCAATCTTGGTACCCACATAGTGATTTCAAAGTGAAACCGTTGTAGGGATCAACCCCAGCTTCAATTAGGCCATCTCTGACAGCGGATTGCCAATTCTTGAGGTCCGGCTGTAACACAATGGCCTTCTCAACCCATTCATAGGAATGGTTAACCACTCCGAGATCCCAATTAAGACCAGAGTTCTTGCATAAATATGGATCTGCCCGACTATAGAAACCAGCGTTAATGGCGCTGCTTCCCCCAATAACTCGCCCTCGGGCGTTAGGAACTCCCTCTTTGGATGTGAAAGCTGGGGCAGTGGACTAAAAATGATCCATTCCGTTAAGGTTTCAAGAAAACCGTCTTGGCTCATCAGATTAGGGTTTCCGTACGGAATTCCACCCCTTTCAAGCAACAACACGCGAAAACTCTGTTACAATGTCGCCGCCAAGGGACAACCGGCTGTCCCGCCACCGACTACAATGTAATCGTAGTAATCTTCAGAAGGTAGGTCGGTCGCATTGAAGGTGAAGCCGAGAAAGTAGGGCCTGTAATCAAAGGTGGAATGAGAATCAAACATAAATTTAGGCAAGTAGATGCAGAACACGCATATGAGATATACAATATACACACACGTACATATATTTCTATATATACACACAGACATAATTGAGAGGGTTTGATGAGTTGAAACTTACTTTGTTGATGAACCTGTCCTCTTGCAAGTGACAAGGCTGTCGTGTACCTATCAAATAATAATCCTAAGTAGTCCTTCTAATGCTTCTCCCGTCGGTCGAGTGACTCCGTACCTCTCTTTTACAGTCGAGTTATTATATACCTAACTTGCCTAGCTAGGAAGTCAGAGCTGCAATATTCGCCTATTTAGCTTAAGATTGCCGCAACGGGCTTGATCATAGCCTCTTTCTTCTTCTTTTAAGAGCTCAGAGCGTAAGAGCTAATCTTCGATTTAATCACAATAGCAGTTTCACAGGCTTTTGAAGCAGGTTCTTTCTTGATATAACTCCTCAAAGGTAGCTATCGAAAGCGGCTTAAAGCCTATCATTCAGTATGTATTGTTGCAAGAACTCTATCTCCCGAGTATACCCTTTCAGTCTTCCCAGAAGATCGATAAAAGATGCCTTAAATCCCAGCTTGAAGCCTTAAAAGGCATACTTGGTAAAGTAAAGGAGAAGGGTTGCTCGAGTTGATTTTCTTTAGTTGCTTGTTGCAGTCCCAACTGCTGGGCGCAGATCCAACGTTTATGACGCCTTGAAGCACATGGTATCTGTCTAGCCCCAAATGTGCCTATAAGGGCTTATTTTTGGGGCCTTTCGGGAAGCAGCTGTGCGGATCTATAGTATAAGTAGAAGAGAAGATGCCCTCGTGGCCAGGCTTTTAGTGGCCCGCCTTCTCCTGACATGACAAAGAAAGACCGGTTTATTGCAGCTGCTTCAGAATGATATGATGTCAAGGTCTTTAGCAATTTGATAGGTTAAGGGGGAAAGCCTAGCCATTCTGAAAAGGTTACAAAACAATGTGCGCGTATTCCTTTCCAAGGATTTCATCCCCGAACAAAGGCCCAGCTACATAAGTATCTATACATCAATCATAATGTAGCAATAGCAGATAAAATGTGTAACAAACAAATGCTGAAGTATGATAGCTTCATCAAACAACCTTGCGACAATTCAGCCTAACCTGCCCCATTGGTGCAGTCAATACACGATAATCTGAAAGCTTCATCATCACCAAGGCAAAGTTGCGCTGAAAGAGGTTAACATCTGAGGCATATGCCCTGACCCGGGTCTCCGTTTCTTCTCCTGAAATTAGCTGCTGATCTACAAAGAGCAGTCCTTTACCCTGCGGAAGACTCCTAGAATACAAAATGCCTGAACCTCTGCCAGGCCCCTCATAGTCCATCTTCATTGCTGCGTCTGGGATTGTGGAAACTGCTGAGACATTTATAGTTGGAAATCAAAATGGTGAAGGCGAAAGGGGCAATGATGCTGTAGTGGATGTAGATGGTGACGGTGAAGACAAAGGGGATGATGATGAGGATTGGTTATTGTCGCATGTTGATCTCAGGACGTTCAGAAAGTTGTTGCCCAAGGTTAAGTCCGGCATACCAGTCCCCCTAAAGTTGTTAAGCCGGCTGTGGAAGAATTTACAGTTAATCATCCCAGTGCTGTGTGCTCCTGGTAAAAGCAAAAGATGAAGACACTGAGTTTAGTTTCCATTTATAAGAGAACAGCGCAGAATTACTTATTAAAATAAATAAAAATAGATAGAAGAGGCTCTCCTCACCTGCTAGACAAGATGAAACCACAAGAGAGAGAAAGTAGAGCTTATGCCTAGGATGAGCTTATTTATTACAGTATTCTTTCTGGTTAAAGAATCTCTTTCTAGTTGCTCTGGGCCAATTAGGGAGGAAATACGGGTTATTACCAGGTAGAGTCTCTTGCATCATACAGTCACTAGTAACGGTTTCTTTGCAATACTTGCTACTATACTGTATAGCTTTAGAAGCATATACTTGCTATGCTATTATACTATAGAAAGGTGCGCGGGAGAATCATAGTCAAAGCCTACGAAGGACCGTCAGTCTCCGGATAACTACTATTGCTTTTGCCATACCTTGTATGAGCTTTACCTCTTGCTAGCAAGTAATCCCAAGCAACTAGCCCTGCCTCGGTTCCACCCCTGTAAGCAAGAAAGCTCTCCCAGCCAGGGGATATTTCTTAAGTAAGGAAGATTCTGACGGGAATTCTACTCTATCTTATCTGACTAGTCTGGCTTTGAATCATATCCATTATATGGCTAAAATTGAGCATTCTATCGCAAGAATAGCACTCCATAGGTTAGTCACTGTTGGAAACTGGGGAGTTGGCTGATAAAGATGGACAGTAACGATCGCGTAATATAAATTCTTCGGCCTCGTCATCGAAAGCGGCTTCCAATTGCTCGGAAATTCTAAGCTATATGGGGGACTTGGATGGTGAGCAAAAACAATTGATCAAGAAGTTGGTCAACTTTCGCATGAAAGAAGGTAAAAAAACAAGAGTTCGTGCTATTGTTTATAAGACTTTGCATCGCCCCGGTCGAACTGAACGCGATGTAATCAAACTTATGGTTGACGCCCTAGAGAATATAAAGCCCATATGCGAAGTGGAAAGAGTAGGAAGAGCAGGTACTATTTATGATGTCCCTGGGATTGTAGCCAGGGATCGTCAACAAACCTTAGCTATTCGTTGGACCCTTGAAGCAGCTTTCAAACGACGTATAAGCTACAGGACAAGCTTAGAGCAATGTTCATTTGATGAGATACTGGATGCTTACCGAAAGAGGGGAATTGCACGTAAGAAAAGGGGGAATCTTCATAGACTGGCTTCCACCAATCGAAGTATCGCGCATTTCAGATGGTGGTAAAGTGAGACCACAAAAAGAGCTCTTCCGAATGATAAAGAAAAAAAGTGCTTAGTTTCGTTGGAAAAACCAACGCAAATCTCATATTTACTTTATAAAGCCGGATATATAAAAGGTTGGAGAGAGTGACTTTATGAAATTATATTATGTTATGTAAGTAGCTATGTAGTTAGTTAGTCTTTTTTTTCTAGTAAGCCTCTTCCCTGTGTATTAGCCCCCCTCTTTTTAAAAAGGAAGCCCCAGCTCCCTAAGAGGGACCCTTCTCTGATAAGGAAGGAAACAAAAGAATCTCAATTTTACGACAAATCCGGTCCGATGGCTGTTCTCCACTAACCACAAAGATATAGGGACTCTCTATTTCATCTTTGGTGCCATTGCTGGAGTGATGGGCACATGCTTCTCAGTACTGATTCGTATGGAATTAGCACGACCCGGCGATCAAATTCTTGGCGGGAATCATCAACTTTATAATGTTTTAATAACGGCTCACGCCTTTTTAATGATCTTTTTTATGGTTATGCCGGCGATGATAGGTGGATCTGGTAATTGGTCTGTTCCGATTCTGATAGGTGCGCCTGACATGGCATTTCCACGATTAAATAATATTTCATTCTGGTTGTTGCCACCAAGTCTCTTGCTCCTATTAAGCCCAGCCTTAGTAGAAGTGGGTAGCGGCACTGGGTGGACGGTCTATCCGCCCTTAAGTGGTATTACCAGCCATTCTGGAGGAGCAGTTGATTCAGCAATTTCTAGTCCTCATCTATCTGGTGTTTCATCCATTTTAGGTTCTATCAACTTTATAACAACTATCTCCAACATGCGTGGACCTGGAATGACTATGCATAGATCACCCCTATTTGTGTGGTCCGTTCTAGTGACAGCATTCCCACTTTTATTATCACTTCCGGTACTGGCAGGGGCAATTACCATGTTATTAACCGATCGAAACTTTAATACAACCTTTTCTGATCCCGCTGGAGGGGGAGACCCCATATTATACCAGCATCTCTTTCGGTTCTTCGGCCATCCAGAGGTGTATATTCCCATTCTGCCTGGATCCGGTATCATAAGTCATATCGTTTCTACTTTTTCGGGAAAACCGGTCTTCGGGTATCTAGGCATGGTTTATGCCATGATCAGTATAGGTGTTCTTGGATTTCTTGTTTGGGCTCATCATATGTTTACTGTGGGCTTAGACGTTGATACCCGTGCCTACTTCACCGCAGCTACCATGATCATAGCTGTCCCCACTGGAATCAAAATCTTTAGTTGGATCGCTACCATGTGGGGGGGTTCGATACAATACAAAACACCCATGTTATTTGCTGTAGGGTCCATCTTTTTGTTCACCATAGGAGGACTCACTGGAATAGTTCCGGCAAATTCTGGGCTAGACATTGCTCTACATGATACTTATTATGTGGTTGCACATTTCCATTATGTACTTTCTATGGGAGCCGTTTTTGCTTTATTTGCAGGATTTCACTATTGGGTAGGTAAAATCTTTGGTCGGACATATCCTGAAACTTTAGGTCAAATCCATTTTTGGATCACTTTTTTCGGGGTGAATCCGACCTTCTTTCCCATGCATTTCTTAGGGCTTTCGGGTATGCCACGTCGCATTCCAGATTATCCAGATGCTTACGCTGGATGGAATGCCCTTAGCAGTTCTGGCTCTTATATATCCGTAGTTGGGATTTGTCGTTTCTTCGTGGTCGTAACAATCACTTCAAGCAGTGGAAACAACAAAAGATGCGCTCCAAGTCCTTGGGCTGTTGAACAGAATCCAAACACACCGGAATGGCTGATACAAAGTCCTCCAGCTTTTCATACTTTTGGAGAACTTCCTGCTATCAAGGAGACGAAAGGCTATGTGAAGTAAAAGAAGAAAAAGTATCCGATTGCTACTAAGAACCTAACATAACATTTTTTTAAAGCCCTGAATCCTTACTCTGTACGGAGCAGTAGGCTGGAGTTATAGTCCGTATGCGTACCGTAGTACTTGCCTGGAGTAGGAAAGAGTGTTCTATCTCTTTTTTAGCCCTTTAAGAAAGAGTTACTGTTCTCTGTTATCAAATCGTCTGTGCTCACGAATCGATTGTGGAAGCTTAATTAAAATGAATTCTCGTTTTATAGTTACAGTCAACACAGTAGCTGTAACGTGACCAGTGCTTTGTCCTTTATCTAGATCTATATAATAAGGCTGCAACTGCGCTGAATGAAAAAGCCTTATTCCCATTCCATTTGTTTGTGAGGAAAGACCTCACCTACTCTCTTCCAATTCATTATATTCTAAGGAAAAGTGCACCGGGCCGCTTAGGCGGAATAGGCAAGCGGTGTGCTTTCTTTACTTTAAGAGTTGTCAGGATACACGATAGAAAAGAGAATGAAATGACTATAAGGAACCAACGATTCTCTCTTCTTAAACAACCTATATTCTCCATACTTAATCAGCATTTGATAAATTATCCAACCCCGAGCAATCTTAATTATTGGGCGGGGTTCGGTCCGTTAGCTGGTATTTGTTTAGTCATTCAGATAGTGACTGGCGTTTTTTTAGCTATGCATTACACACCTCATGTGGATCTAGCTTTCAACAGCGTAGAACACATTATGAGAGATGTTGAAGGGGGCTGGTTTCTCCGTTATATGCATGCTAATGGGGCAAGTATGTTTCTCATTGTGGTTCACTTTCATATGTTTCGTAGTCTATATTATGGGAGTTATAGCAGTCCTAGGGAATTTGTTCGGTGTAGCGGAGTTGTAATCTTCCTATTAATGATTGTGACAGCTTTTATAGGATACGTACCACCTTGGGGTCAGATGAGCTTTTGGGGAGCTACAGTAATTACAAGCTTAGCTAGCGCCATACCTGTAGTAGGAGATACCATAGTGACTTGGCTTTGGGGTGGTTTCTCCGTGGGCAATGCCACCTTAAATCGTTTTTTTAGTCTTCATTATTTACTCCCCTTTCTTTTAGTAGGCGCCAGTATTCTTCATCTGGGCGCATTGCATCAATATGGATCAAATAATCCATTAGGTATAAATTCATATACGGATAAAATTGCTTCTTACCCTTATTATTATGTAAAGGATCTGGTAGGTTGGGTAGCTTTTGCTATCTTTTCTTCCATTTTCATTTTTTATGCTCCTAATGTTTTGGGGCATCCCGACAATTATATACCCGCTAATCCGATGCCCACCCCGCCTCATATTGTGCCGGAATGGTATTTCCTACCGATCCATGCCATTCTTCGTAGTATACCTGACAAAGCGGGAGGTGTAGCCGCAATAGCACCAGTTTTTATATGTCTGCTGGCTTTACCCTTTTTAAATCAAAGTATGTATGTACGTAGTGCAAAATTTCGCCCGATTTACCATATAATATATTTGTTGTTTTTGGCGGATCGCTTACTACTAGGTTGGATCGGATGTCAACCTGTGGAGGCACCATTTGTGACTATTGGGCAAATTTCTCCTTTTGTCTTCTTCTTGTTCTTTGCCATAATGCCCATTCCGGGACGAGTTCAAAGAGAAAATCCTAATTATTTCAGCGAGAACTTTGCCTTTTCATATCCAAAAAAGTAAAGGGCGAACCCTTTACTTTTGCAGCAATTGGTGGAGGAAATCCAAAGGTTGAGGGGTTGCCGATGACTTCCTCTTTCATTACTTCATTCTTTCCATATCCCTAGAAGGGCTTTCACTCTCCTTTGTTCTCTTCTTTCTTTTTGATTTTGACTTGGTTGGCAGGGTCAGGGCCTTTCTCGCTGGGCGAGCGCATCCGATTCTAAAGTCCTTTCCTAAACCACTTCCCGTTCAGTTGCTGAAAGATAGAGATAAGGCTTTCTAAATGAGATTGATTTCCACGAATATGCAGGCTAGAAAGATGCTATTTGCTGCTATTCCATCTATTTGTGCATCAAGTTCGAAGAAGATCTCAATCTATAATGAAGAAATGATAGTAGCTCGTTGTTTTATAGGCTTTATCATATTCAGTCGGAAGAGTTTAGGTAAGACTTTCAAAGTGACTCTCGACGGGAGAATCCAGGCTATTCAGGAAGAATCGCAGCAATTCCCCAATCCTAACGAAGTAGTTCCTCCGGAATCCAATGAACAACAACGATTACTTAGGATCAGCTTGCGAATTTGTGGCACCGTAGTAGAATCATTACCAATGGCACGCTGTGCGCCTAAGTGCGAAAAGACAGTGCAAGCTTTGTTATGCCGAAACCTAAATGTTAAGTCAGCAACACTTCCAAATGCCACTTCTTCCCGTCGCATCCGTCTTCAGGACGATCTAGTCACAGGTTTTCACTTCTCAGTGAGTGAAAGATTTGTCCCCGGGTCTACGTTGAAAGCTTCTATAGTAGAACTCATTCGAGAGGGCTTGGTGGTCTTAAGAATGGTTCGGGTGGGGGGTTTCTCTTAAGAATAAAGAAGACGAATAGAATCTAATTCATGTTTATGCTAACAGAAGAGCGGATCCAATACCAAGACGTCCAGAACTCAAACTTATATATATATACATCTACAGGGTTGAGAAGTGTTTCGTCCGGGAGGTATAGCTCATCAGCGCATACATACAGAGATCCTGTGGTTGGATCTGTACTAGAGAAGGGAAGAACAAGAGGAAGACTCCATAGCTGATAGAACCAAGGCCAAGGGCTGGACTCTAGAGAAAGTGAAAGGTGATCTGCACTATGGCTTCTCCCATTCCTTATTTCAGCTTTGTTTTTAGTGCTTAGATAAGTTTCTTTCCAGCTCTCTAGTATACTTATTCTCTTTCTTATGCTGTTTTCTGCCTGTAGTGTGGTTCTGTCCCTACTATTGATAAAATCACTGGATGCTCTTGCTGCTCTGCTCCTCTAGTCAGTGTTCTACACGCGCAATGTCTAACGAAGTTTTGGCCTATATTTTGGAAATAATGCCTAAATTTTGCTTTCTAGTACCTGCGCCTGTATTTATACTCTTTCTTTTTCGAGCGGCCCGTGTAACAAGGGGGCTTAACCATGAAAATTATAAGGCGCACGTGAATTAAAATATTGGAGATACATTGAAGGAGCAGATTAACCAGCGATTCATACAACCACTCCTTGAAGAACGAGGGACCCAACTCCCCCGTGGCACGAAATCTTGCGATTTAGTCCAGAAATTGGTCGAAGGAGACCCAGACAATCTTGAAAGACTGGTAGCAATATTTGAAAGCCTGGAAACTTTAGGGCCCTTAAGTCCCTACTTTCTCCAGATTCTTTCTCTTATTCCTCCTATTCCTGGGGTTGCTTGAGGGTTGAGCAATCGACATGATATATTTGCTCACATTCCAGGCGAAGGTCATAATTTGCAGGAACATTCTATGGTCTTAATAAGAGGAGGTAGAGTGAAAGATTCGCCAGGTGTGAAATCCCGTTCTGACTAGTTCCGTTTGGTCGATTCCGGCATACATAAAGGTAGAGCTGGGCAGCGGCTTTACTTTTATCTAGATCGGAATTCAATGTAGCCTTTAGTCTAGGCGAGGCCCCCTGTCGCTAGGGGGAGAAAGAAGAGTGGGATAGTGGGCTTCTTTCGCTTTACTTTTTAGCTATATTTAGGTGTAGGATAAAGATTTTAGGTGTTGAATCAGATAAAGATATCTCCATTGGTTTACTTCCAATGGGCTCAAAAGCGGCAATTTATGTCAGTGAAGGATGGAATAACATATGAATAAAAAAGCTTTAGTAGACCCCAAACCTAAAGAGGTAATCCTTTGTTGAATGCATTACATGCTTATTAGCAGTTCCTCGATCGCAAGCCCAGTCAATTATCTTAGCCCTTTCTTTTGCGTATGCATGCTATTCATGTCTTCGTGCACTATCTAAGTAAACTTAGTAAGCTTTCTTTGGAAGAAATGCAACTCTACTTCGTTTTAGAAATGTTAGATTTTCATGTGTTAAGCATAACGTTTAAGTAACATGATGTAAGTTTATTAGCGCTTTTTCCACCACCTAGAAGCTTCTACCTCCCTTATCTTTGTCTTTTTGCTTTTCTTTTTGTGAGCACCAGGTGATCTAGTGTAGTAGTCTTCTTACCAAGAGGACGAGGCCACTCCAAAGAAAGAACGAATTGGAGTGGGAAAGAAGAGCAGGTATGTGAGCTTCTTTCACTTGACTTTTTTCTTCCTTCTCTTCTAGTTTCAGGAAGATCAAACAGAGGTCTCATCGGTCTATCGACCGGTATACAGCTTGTATAGTCGTCAATTAGTTGGCTTACCATTCCATTATTTGTTTTGTGGTGAAGGACAAAGGCTGGGGTTTTCCAACTGACCCGAGCGAACCCGTGATTCCTCTTAGTAATAGAGGTTGCTTGAGCTGCTCCTGATGTCGGGATTGGATTTGGATCTCATCCAGAAAAAAGAAAGAAAACCGGGTTTCGAGCTCTATATTCTGCTTCTTCTTGTCGAACCGGCATTGGGCCAATTGGGACTCTCTTTCATATCCTCCTCCTGTTGGTGACTGACCTCTTCCTTTCTATTTAGAAAGTGAAAGTCGTTGCCGGCCGGTGTGACAGTATGAGTAGACGGTGCTCTTCTCTTTCCGGGTTCATAATCGGTGCTATTGAATCTGCAGTTAAGGGAATATCGCCAGTTATTTTAAAAAGAGTTCCGCTCAGGAATCCCTTTGAGAGAGGTTTAGCCTAGCCTTCAGGTCCTATAAAAAAATGGAGCTTACCGGTTTATGGAATTGAGAAATAGATGTCCTACCAAGGCTGTATGGAATAGAATGAAGGGTTAGGGTTCTTGCGGGAAGAAGGACAAACCGGGCCCCTAGTGGTCCTTATCTTATCACGCCACACATGGAGATGGAGACATCTCAAATAGGTAAATTGGTTTGGGAAGACGGGGGAAAAACATCCATCGTTTAGGTTTTTCTGAGTAGCTAAAGTTAAGATAGAATAGGTCATCACATCCTGGGGTTGAAGAATGAGCAGCTTTAAAAAGGAAATGGCAAGCAAGAAGGAGAGTAGTAACGTCGTATTATCCATCCGAAGCAGTAGCAGGCCAGGCACTGGTCTTTCTATCTTCTGGCTGTTCCCAGAAGTAATTTCCGAGCTTTTGAAATAATAGCTGTGGCACGCCCATGGATTCGATTCTTTTGTTGTTCTCCGGCACTTCCTGGTTTCATCTAAGAAAGGTAGCCCCAGGAACATGAAACGTTTCCTTCGCTAAGGTTGTAACAACTCTTAGGTATAGAGATTGGCCAGTGCTATGCTCTATAAGGAGTCAAGCTATGCTTTGTATATTTATTTTCGTGTAGCTAATGCAGCAGCAAGTCGAGTTGAGAGCACACTCTGGACTCTTCTCACGAATTGGATTCGAACCAATATGCTCCCTTCGGCGCGACTTCTCCGTTTAGTCGATCGTGAGTGGGTCTGTCGTCCTCCTCATTATAGTCCTCCTAGAATCAATAGCATTTCGTCGGAATACATCCTGTCTTTTCACCTTAGTAGTCCTATGCATAGTCAGTACTATAGCCCCAATCATGGCTACTAATAAAATCAGACTAGGAACCAAAAACCAGACGGAATAGTAAGTATAAAGTAAATTGCCCAATGTTTCCAAATTAGTCCAACTTCGTACCTTTCCGGCATAAACCATATATCTCAGAGAGGTCGTATTTCTTTGGGTTGGTAGTAATGGAATGCTTTCATTATCTAAAATGAAGAACATTTCCCACCAAAAGATCAGTCCAATAATACCACTCACTGGTAAATAGCGCAATACTTCTTCGTGAATCTCCGCTATTTGAATATGGAACATCATAACAACGAATAGGAATGAAACGGCTATAGCTCCTATATAAACTACTGGGAAGATCATAGCGAAAAAGTCGAGACCTAACAAAAGAAGTAAACCTGAAGTGTTGCGAAAGACTGGGATGGAAAACGAAACGGAATGTACCGGATTTTTAGCACGTACAACCATCAAAGCAGAGACCAAAGCAAGGCTCGACAAAACAGAAAGTATCATAGTACGTCGTCCTTCCCTGAAATGGAACTTTCACGCTGGAGCATGAAAGTTGATCTATTACGACCAGCGCGGTTGTTCGTATTTCATTTGATTCTTCCAGGCCAAGTCCTAACTACATACCTACAAAAGGGCCATACGTATTCAGAATCTCAATAAAGTAACTACTGTCTGTGCCATGACTAATGAGATTTAAATATATTTTGTGCAGTCCTATAATTTGTTCTTGCAAAGACTCGTCTATAATAAAGACATTATCGACTATATGTTTGAAATCGAGTTCGTCAGGTAATCTACGATTACCATTTGTAGCAGTATAATCTTTAAAAATCATTTCTAGTTTCGACTCGGTTTTTTGTTTGAGTTTGTCCAATTCCAACTCCAAAATAAGAATTTCAGAGCCCTTCCCCACTTTAAACCCGGCAAAGAAAGCTAGCGAAAGAACTATTCCGATTCCGATTCCGATTCCGACTGAAAAACAGGGTTCGTCTATGAAATTCTTCATATTCATATTTTTATTTCATCTCTATAGTTCCGCTTCCTCCTCTATGAAGAAAGACTTGTGGAAAAGAGCTAGCCTGTTGGGCCAAGAAAGGCATGTGAGTTGTTGGGCGTAAAAGTTATTCTCTTACGATATTTCGAGTTGGATGAAAAGAGCGAATACAGATACACACCTTCTACCCCTTATAGAGTATAAGACAGGCCTATCTCTATAGTGGAACCTATCTAGGTTCTAGCAAATATAGAGTGTGAATGCTGGCTACTAGAACTAGTGGTCGTAGGGCAACGGGGAGATGAGTTAGCAACTTCACGTTTAAAAGAGATCCAAGTCCATAGAGTAGAGACTAATAAGGTCTCAACATATTATGGATGCCCAATCCCGGAAAGTATCAGAGGTTGTTGAGTTATCCAGCCTCTCACTGCATATATGGGTAGTCTAGTAAACCAGGTCACAGCGGTGGTGGCCACATAGCTATATCTGACTCATATAGCTATGCCTAAAATCCTAGTTTTATATCTCCAACTCAAATAGTCACAATATGAATCAAAAGAAAGATTCCCAGGAGACAACCTGGATTACTCGAACTCACGAGTTCTTGCCACCTATCGGCAGTGATGATCGTGAAAAAGTTATTGGATTCTGGTCAGATTTTTACAAGAGTGTCTTTGAACTAAGTGAGAGTACTTCAAGCTACCAAGATTGTTTTCCTACAAAGAATGATTCGATCTACAAACAGATTGTATTCAAACGTCTGGAACAATGTAGGGGATCACATCTTAGCGATGAGCAGTTGCGAAAACTTCAATTATTCATTGAGGACTCCACTTTGGAATTTGATGAGAAATCGATGTATAAAACAGTCCCTAACGCAGTCAAAATGATGATTCTGCGAGGTGAGGAATCTGTTGTTGATGATTCATCTGGAAAGAGAAAGAAAGCGGGTTTTCAATCAGTCAAGAAAGGATATGATTCATCTGCAATGACTTATCTTTTGAAAAGTTCTAAGCTCACTGCTGAAGAGAAAGACTCACTCAATGTTTTTGGTCAACATACGTTGGAAGTTTTACTAATCCATGTGTTAAGTGTGTTGTTTAATTCAGTGGAATCTGATTCAGTCATTCGTCTATCAACTCTAATAGATCGTCTAGATACTACTGTGCGTTCTCAGATCCAACTATTAAAGAATCGCAAATCTAGGTATGAACAATCCATATCGACTGCTAAAGCCGGCGTTGATATCGCTCCGAAACCTAATGGGTCCCCGAAAAACACCTTTCATTTTGGTAATGAATTAGCTTCATTCTTGGAAAGAAAGGATTTGATCGAAATTTCGATTATTGGGAATATTGAAGATGAACCAAACCGTAAGAAAAATGGTTCTTTTTATTTAGCTAAACATCAGTACGTACACTGCAAAATTCCCGCATCCGATTTACCTATAAGGTTTAGTTTGCCCATGGTCTGCAAACCAGAAGATTGGCAAAGTATTCTCCAGGATAATCAAAAGCCTAAGTATCTATCCGATCTAAGGGGTGGTTATTTAAGTAGTTTAACTGCGGATGTAGATGAGCGTTACCGCTTGTTAAGCTCAAAGAACCTAGATAATTTTTATTTAGAATTCCATGATGATAATTCCACTGAATTATGTGATATCATGAATAAACTGCAAAGTCAACCATTTAAGGTTAATAGCTCTTTCTTGTCATATATTCGTCAAAATGAGTCTCTATTGGTTGAGCAGGGTTTAATACTACCAAGTTTTCTATCTAAATTACAAATCAAAGATATTTATGAGAAATTTAAGAAGAAGTATTATTCATATCATTTCTCCAAAAGTGTACGCCTTGCCACCTTATTCAAAGAATTGATGAAACTCATTCAGCGTGCCGGCTATGAGCAATACATATTGAAATTAGCAATAGCCTACGAGGGCTACCATTTTTATTTACCCGCTTTTCTGGATTTCCGAGGTCGAATTTATCGCAGTGGTATTTTACATTTCCACGAACGTGATCTAGCCAGAAGTCTGGTCATCTTTGCAAAAGAAGACTCTCAAGTCTCCTCTTCTATTCCAATATCCTTTTATTGTGCAGCATCCCACCTTTACAGATCTTTCGATAATAACGATGATGCTGTGGAATGGTTTGAGGAAGCTAAAGGTACTTTTGAAGAAGCTCCTAATGATTTATTAATCAAATTTGCTTGTGATGCGAAAAAACCATTACAGTTCCTGTCATGTGTTGTTGTATTTAAAGAGTATTCAACTACTCAAGATCTACAAGCTATAACATCTTATCCTATAACCCAGGACGCCTCCGCGAGTGCTTATCAGCTAATGAGCTACTTTTTATTAGATAAAGATCTGGCTAAGAATACAAATCTTATACAACGACCGGGTGATTCCAATATCCAAGATATTTATTCATACCTTCTCAAAGAAGTGCAAGTCTACATAAATGATAATGATAAATATAAAAATGATTCACTCATTCTTACTGTAAGTGATAATCTGACGCGTAAGATAGTGAAAGGAATCTTTATGCCTATGATATATGGTAAAACATTAATGAGCACGGGTATCTTTCTGCAAGAGAGTTTCTCTTTCGATCTGGGTAAGCGCCAGAACGCTGTGGCTCAAGTCTTTTATGACTTCTTTAAGGTGAAATATTCTAGACTGAATTGCTTGATGAATATGATCCAAAATATTGGATGGTTCTCATCAGAAAGGGGTAACCCAGTTTGCTATAAAGTCCCATTATTTACAACAATACAGGATTATCGAAAATCATCAGAGACTCATATATGGGTCTACTCAAAAAGCACTCATTCGAGGAAAAAGGTAACTCTCTCAATACCTTCGGAGGAACGAGATAGTCGAAAAACGCTGTCATCAACCTTCGTCAACTTCATTCATCAAAAGGATGCCTGTCTCGCTATGAATGTAGTCAAGTTCTTACTCTCTGATCCTTCTATCCCTATCCCTATATACACAGTTCACGACAACTTTATAACAATAGCAGACTGTTGCTTTAGCTTGCCGTTGTTGTATATCTCAGCCTATAAGGAATTGGGTCCACCTCTTTTAACGATCAACGAGTTCATCTATATGAATTGTTCCAAACCAGGTTACCATGATCCAGAGAAATTCAAAAGAGTTATTCCTTCTCGTGAACTCGAATCTCTCTTAAATAATTGTATTCCAACTGAGTTTAGGAATAAAAAGAATCTTTGGAATAAAAAGAAAACAATTATAGTGAATTCATATAATACCTATGTTAATGCTGTATGCGGTCCTATCGATAGTGATACAACAAATGCACCTGTAGCAACCCTATTAGCCACCAGATATGAGGCTCATGAGCGAAAGTGGGAATCTTTCAAAAAAGAGCTTTCCGATCGATATTGTTTACAGTATTAGTATGTTAGTAAAAAAGGGGGCATACAAAAGGGTTCATACAACCCGTTCATACACAAGCCGTTACTTCGATTCTGATCTATTCTATACGCGTATTCGTCATACAACATATGCTTCTCCACATCCGTTTTTGATTCAAGCTGCCCATGATATAGACCCGGGCTTCACCGTTCTGGAAATCGTCTTAATAATCATCGCTATTTTCGATCTTCTAATTCGTTATGTCTTCTCATCGGTAAAAGGATATTCCAAATTCCTTATTACCTTGACCCTAATTGATAAGGATGGTAAGGATATTACATATACTATATGTGATGCAATACCATTGACTCCACTAGATGGTAGCGCGTTCCTTCCTTATAAGGATATCTTTTCCTATATCTATAGGGCTGTTATCCAAGTTTTTGAGACTTACAAAGGTGCTATCATTAGCAAAATCGCCCTGCGTATTTTTCTAACTGGTCAAAATCTTGAAAAACATCTCTCAAAAGATGAAATCATAAAGATACTTGATACCCTTTTAGAGGATCTTTCTCATGATGATGATGGCTACAATTCAGACTGGGACGGTAGTGAGAATGGCAACCATGTTGGAAACAAGAACGAGAGCAAGAAGAGTCTTGGTCTTCTTTCGTTGGTTTTAAACGACAAAAGAGATGTCAAACCCCCTGTTGCTAAACCTATTTCGAATAAGAAACGTACTTATAATAGCAATATATCGCAAATCATTTCTTCCAATCCTAATCCTAAGGGTGTTACACCATTTATGGTGGCCGATATTGAGACAATTCTTCATAAGGATGATACGGGGATGGAAGTGCAGACTCCATACGCAGTAGGTTTACTGGTGGTTCTACCTGAAAAGGAAGTGGATAAAGCGGATATTATGACTTTCTATAGCGAGGATTTGCTTTACAAAGCAATCTATTCATCCTTCAAAGATAGGAGCGAGAAAATCCTATATGAGATGGTTAAACGGATTGATGTAGTAGCTACTACACAGTATAAGACAGCTAAGTCTATATACTTCCATAACTTATCACGATTCGATGGAATAATCTTGCTTAAGCACTTAATCTGTCATCATCCATACTACAGCATTCAACCTCTGATTCGAAACCATCGAATTTACGAGATCAAAGTCTACAAAAAGATGCAACAAGAGGTGAATGAAAAGATGGTTGATAAGAAAGGTGTTCTGTTATTCTCCTTCAAAGATTCGTTAAATCTACTTCCTGGAAAACTGGCTACCCTGGCACAGAGCCTGTGTCCGGATCTTGGGGCTAAATATGATTTCGATCATGAGCAACTCAAAACTGTGGAAGATATCTCTCTTAGGGAAGAAGAATTGCGTGAGTATTTGAAGCAGGATGTGCTTCTACTTGGAGGAGTTCTGAAAAAAGCTCAAGAGATCATCTTGAATATCTATAATGTGAACATAAATACAGTCTTGACCATATCATCCCTAGCTATGAGAATCTTTCGTATTCAATACTATGATGCTTCGTCTTTTCCAATCCACATCCCAAACGTGAATGAAGATCAATTCATCAGGAAGGGCTACTACGGAGGTCATGTTGATGTCTATAAACCAAGAGGTGAGAACTTGTACTACTATGATGTGAACTCTCTCTATCCCTATGTGATGCAAGAATACCCAATGCCTGCTGGTAAACCATACTGGAATGGAGATCTGAGGAAGAAAGATTTAGACACCCTCTATGGATTTATTGAGGCTTATGTGAAATGCCCGGATTCTATCAAAAAACCATTTCTACCCTATAGGGAAAAGGTTAATGGATCTCTCATCTTTCCAACAGGATACTTTGTCGGTGTTTACTATAGCGAGGAGTTGAAATATGCTCGCGATTTGGGCTACACCATCTACCCTCTACGTGGCTATCTCTTTAAGAAGACGGAAAGCCCTTTCAAGACCTTTGTCAACGATCTATATAATAGCAGGTTAGAGGCTAAGAAAGATGGGAATGAAGGAATGTCTTATGTTTACAAAATCCTTATGAATTCACTTTACGGCAGATTTGGTATCAATCCAAAAATGACTATTACCGAGATCTGCAATCAAGATTGTTACAATCAATTAGTAAGAAAGGATACTTTCATAAATGGGGACAAACTGTACGAAGATACATACGTAGCGAATTTAAAGAAAGATTTATCAACAGATAGTTGGGACCCGCCTAAGAATGCTGCAGTCCAACTAGCAGCGGCTATTACAGCATGTGCAAGGATCCATATGTATCCATATATAGCAAGAGAGGACTGCTACTACACAGACACAGACTCTATAGTTCTTGGTAACCCACTCTCAGATGATATGGTATCTTCTTCAGTCTTAGGGAAATTGAAGCTAGAAGATCAAATAGCGTGGGGGCTCTTTTTAGCACCTAAAACCTATTGCTATACTACAATTGATGGTAAAGATGTACTAAAACACAAGGGTGCAGCAAAACATTTTGTTGACATTGATTGGTATGAAAACCAATATGCTAATAGAAAGAACGAGAAAAGTGTACCGTATTCGACTCCCTTTGGTGTTGATTGGAATCAACTTCGGATTGTTAAGAAAACGTCACATCTTGCGATGAATGTGGATATCGGTACCAAAAGGAAAGTGGTATACAGTGAAAATAATGTTTGGTTGGAGACCACACCCTTTAAAGTGGAAAACTTAAAAGACTGCTCAAATCAGGACTTGAGATACATTATCAAGAAAATCCAACATGAGAAAGATAAAGAAGATGAGACTACTAACACTTCTTCAACTACGCCTACGGATGGCAAGAAAGAGACAGAAAGCAGCAACGTTGATGATAGCACTTCTTCGCCAACCAGCTCTTCAACAACCATTGATGATAGAACTTCGACTAATGCACCTTATAGCACTGTTGAGAACCCACGCTCTGGCAATGATAGTGATGAAGACGGCTACGCCAGTGATAGAAACGAACGCTCAGACTCACGCTCTGGCAATGATAGCAATAACCATAACAGCAACGAACGCTCAGGTGGCAACAACGTTGATGAACGCTCAGACTCACGCTCTGGCTACGGCAGTTCACATGAAAGCAATGATAATAGCAATAGCTCTGGGAGTGATGAAGACGGTGACAATAAGGATGAAATCCTACCGGATAAAGAAGATGAGACTACTAACACTTCTGAGAAGTCTTCTTCAACTACGCCTACGGATGGCAACAAAGAGACAGAAGCAAGAACTGTTCGTTCAGATGGCAATGGCAGCTACTATGATAGCACTTCTTATAGCACTGTTGACACTCAACATACGGATGACCATGATAGTGAACCAGAGAATAGCTCCCCTGGCAACGATAGCAATAACAACAATGATAATAGCTCTGGTAACGGCAAGGGATGGTCCTTAGAGAAAGAATATGATAACAATTCTGGGAGTGACAATAAGAGTTGTACCCCTCCTGAGAACCATTCTTCAAGTGATTCAGACAACAATAACAATAGGACTTCTTCGCCTACCACAACTAACAGTTCTTCAGGATGGGATGCACTTGTAAAAGAGATGAAAAGAGAAAAAGAACAAAAAGAAAGAGATACAACTTCTTCAACTAGCAGCACTTGTGAGCCTACTTCTACCTATGCGCCTACTGCAAATGATTACACTACAGCGCGAAACGTAGATGATTATTCTCAACGTGACACCATAGGAGAAAATGAATTGATTGAACACTATGTTATTAGAATGGAGAACAAAGATAGAGTGAAAGAGATCTGGGATCGCAAAGCAAGAGCAGAAGAAATGCTGAGCAAACTCAATTCAGACAATGTATACAACCCTAGAACAAGAAATTATTGGAAAGATGAAATCAGGTGTGTAAACCGGGCCTATGCTATCTTCAAGACCCAGAAGGACATCAGGGAAGGTAAGACAACAGTAGAAGATATTACACTATCCAACTGGTATGCTGGGGATTATTCTGCGGATATTCCTTATCCCTATGATCCAGACGTTAAGATACTTCTTGACAAATTCAAGGATAAAGAAAAAGCACAACACGTATGGCTATGGAAAGAGAGAACCCATATGGAGCTAAAAAGAGAAGCTGAGAAGGGAGATAATGCTGACCAACGACTTTTGATGTTGTACAAATATCGTATAGCATGTGTCAAGGTCGCTTACTCTAAATACATGGATAGTCAACAAATGGATGGAGACGAAAGACTCGAATCTTTAGCAGACTTCCTACCCTCTAATGATAGCTATGATTATGAGAGCAATGGCAGCTACTATGATAGCTATGATGTAGAGAGCAATGGCAAGAATGATGATTCTAGCTTAACTACAAGTGTAAACGATACCACTACAAGCGAAGACAGAGTAACCAACGATTACACTACAAGCTCGAGCAATGACAGCTACTACGATAGCTCTTCTTCCATTGATATAAGTGCGCAGGAGCTGGATAGAAGTTCAGATAAGACTGATGATCATACGCAAGAACAAAGAGATAATGCTCATCTTTCAGAACCCTTTAAGCGCGACAAAGAGGTCGAGCATCTTGAGAAGAATCAAGATGATCCATAGATAAGCGGCAGAAAGATCTTCTATTATAGACACCTACTTATATTATATACAATCAAATCGATCTTCTCCACGTTCTATCGTGCCATCAGGTGCAATACGAAAGACTTTCTTTACAGGACCTATTCTCGAGTACATACATCCTAAAGTATCGATAGACTTTATATACCCGTTGACTAGCTCAAGATCTACCAGCAGATCTTCTATACCGAAGAAAGCCTTTTCTTGTTCATTGTCTTTAATAAAGATAAAAACGGTATCATAATACCTCTCAAACTCAATACTAGGATACTTTCGAGCAAAGCCAGGATCAAAGCTTTCGGCCAAGTATAGATTGAATAAGACTCTGCATATTTCACCTAGAGTTGGTATACCATAAGGAGATGGTGGATGATACATATCCTGATGTAAAATATTGAGTTCCATCAACTGAGATATGAGTCTATAGACAGACTTATCATGAAGGATAGGTGACAGCGTCTCTAATAAATGAGTTTTAGGAATGAAATTCAAGGATTCATCTAATTCAATTGAGTACAACCTTTGAACCCTTATACCTAGAAGACTTTTATAAAAAGCCTCGATACTTGATCGATTCAATATTCGGTAATCATCATTTAGCGGTAAGCTACCACAAGAGAAACGATATAAGAAACGTGCTAAACCAGTGTAGACCACTACATCATCCTTATGCGGTAAAAGAACCTCTATAGAACCACGATGACGTCGACTTTTGCGAAACATGATATCAGGATAAGATGATATAAGTACTTCGGCATAATACTTTGAAAAAGCATACTCCGGGATGAGAAGATATCTTAGTGGAGATAGATGGTACTCATCCGAACATATTTGTTGTAGAATTGATTCTAATTGATCAAGAGGCATAGACCAACTTGTAGTTGTCGTTAAATCGTTATGAACAAAGAGAATATCTTCCAATAGCTGTTGGCGTGTACATAAAGACGAGTTAAAGCGCTTTAGAATACAATATCCATATCCATTAGATAGATAATGGTTTTGAGAACGTAAGACGTTAGACACACTAAGTGAATGAAGTACAATGCCCATTTTTTTCCTTCTATACATTGTTCATTACATTACTCATATCTACTACACCTGTAGTAATTATGAAGGCAATCATTAAGCCTAAACATACATTCCGAAGAACCACACCACTAGCCGGGATATTCATCTCAGAAAACGGGGGAACATTCACAAATGTTGATTTGATCCTCTCAGACATATCCTTTTGAGCTGTAAACTCAACACAATTGTAGGAGGGATCCAAAAAGTCCATATTTAAGAGAGGATCATATGAGACGATAGGTGTAAAGAGCTCCATAGGAGCTTGACCATCAATACATGGGAAAAATGTATACCACACTGTGCAACCAAACCCCGAACAGGTTAATATTAAAAAACGTCCAAAGGTACCATTAAAGAAGGTTATAACCTCCACTAAGTTTTTATAGTAATTCACATCTAAGACACTTCTCATTCCATCCTGGCGACTAAACGAACACAACTCCCGTACCGATGACATCTTCTTACTCATGGATAAATGAAGCGAATTCATCCAGTGAGTGTAACTCCTCTTCATCAAACTAGATGGAAATCGAGCATCATGCATGATAAACTCTGATTGGCCTGGATTAAAACGATATCCTAAACCCATAAAGGTTGTTCTTTGACTTTCAAATAGACAGTCTATCAAACCATGAGGAAAAGTCATAACAGGAGGATTGACTTTGAAGTGCGCTTCAGAACGAATATTCTTCATATAATTACAGACATACGACATATGGGAACCCAGAACACTCTTAGGCATTATCTGAGTTCTATTTCGATTAATCGTAATATTACGAGGAATACGACGTGAGACAACATTGGAGGATGATGAATCCTCAGATGGTTGATCATTACCCAGAGAGAGGTGTGCAACCTTATCGGGTAATCTAGCTACACCCGATGTCAGAATATTTTTCTTGAGAAAAGCTATCGTAGATCTCATATTCCGACTGGTGGTATAACGATATAGCAAAACAGAGACTGAAGGCGTAACATGTGATGTAGATACATACGAACAGATCATATTAATTGAACGTTTTCTAAGATAGAGTAATAAGATTGGTTTTTGGAAACGATCCCAGCCTATTATTGCATATATGGATATATATGTATACTATACTAGCATCCTTTTAGATAAGTAAGCTTAGGGGTGTTCTCAGTCGGCGAAGCCTCACATCCAACAGAAAGCATCTTTTAGATTCATATATATCCATATACTCTTACAGGAAGCTGACCGCTCGGCCACCACCGCTGTGACCTGGTTTACTAGACTACCCATATATGCAGTGAGAGGCTGGATAACTCAACAACCTCTGATACTTTCCGGGATTGGGCATCCATAATATGTTGAGACCTTATTAGTCTCTACTCTATGGACTTGGATCTCTTTTAAACGTGAAGTTGCTAACTCATCTCCCCGTTGCCCTACGACCACTAGTTCTAGTAGCCAGCATTCACACTCTATATTTGCTAGAACCTAGATAGGTTCCACTATAGAGATAGGCCTGTCTTATACTCTATAAGGGGTAGAAGGTGTGTATCTGTATTCGCTCTTTTCATCCAACTCGAAATATCGTAAGAGAATAACTTTTACGCCCAACAACTCACATGCCTTTCTTGGCCCAACAGGCTAGCTCTTTTCCACAAGTCTTTCTTCATAGAGGAGGAAGCGGAACTATAGAGATGAAATAAAAATATGAATATGAAGAATTTCATAGACGAACCCTGTTTTTCAGTCGGAATCGGAATCGGAATCGGAATAGTTCTTTCGCTAGCTTTCTTTGCCGGGTTTAAAGTGGGGAAGGGCTCTGAAATTCTTATTTTGGAGTTGGAATTGGACAAACTCAAACAAAAAACCGAGTCGAAACTAGAAATGATTTTTAAAGATTATACTGCTACAAATGGTAATCGTAGATTACCTGACGAACTCGATTTCAAACATATAGTCGATAATGTCTTTATTATAGACGAGTCTTTGCAAGAACAAATTATAGGACTGCACAAAATATATTTAAATCTCATTAGTCATGGCACAGACAGTAGTTACTTTATTGAGATTCTGAATACGTATGGCCCTTTTGTAGGTATGTAGTTAGGACTTGGCCTGGAAGAATCAAATGAAATACGAACAACCGCGCTGGTCGTAATAGATCAACTTTCATGCTCCAGCGTGAAAGTTCCATTTCAGGGAAGGACGACGTACTATGATACTTTCTGTTTTGTCGAGCCTTGCTTTGGTCTCTGCTTTGATGGTTGTACGTGCTAAAAATCCGGTACATTCCGTTTCGTTTTCCATCCCAGTCTTTCGCAACACTTCAGGTTTACTTCTTTTGTTAGGTCTCGACTTTTTCGCTATGATCTTCCCAGTAGTTTATATAGGAGCTATAGCCGTTTCATTCCTATTCGTTGTTATGATGTTCCATATTCAAATAGCGGAGATTCACGAAGAAGTATTGCGCTATTTACCAGTGAGTGGTATTATTGGACTGATCTTTTGGTGGGAAATGTTCTTCATTTTAGATAATGAAAGCATTCCATTACTACCAACCCAAAGAAATACGACCTCTCTGAGATATATGGTTTATGCCGGAAAGGTACGAAGTTGGACTAATTTGGAAACATTGGGCAATTTACTTTATACTTACTATTCCGTCTGGTTTTTGGTTCCTAGTCTGATTTTATTAGTAGCCATGATTGGGGCTATAGTACTGACTATGCATAGGACTACTAAGGTGAAAAGACAGGATGTATTCCGACGAAATGCTATTGATTCTAGGAGGACTATAATGAGGAGGACGACAGACCCACTCACGATCGACTAAACGGAGAAGTCGCGCCGAAGGGAGCATATTGGTTCGAATCCAATTCGTGAGAAGAGTCCAGAGTGTGCTCTCAACTCGACTTGCTGCTGCATTAGCTACACGAAAATAAATATACAAAGCATAGCTTGACTCCTTATAGAGCATAGCACTGGCCAATCTCTATACCTAAGAGTTGTTACAACCTTAGCGAAGGAAACGTTTCATGTTCCTGGGGCTACCTTTCTTAGATGAAACCAGGAAGTGCCGGAGAACAACAAAAGAATCGAATCCATGGGCGTGCCACAGCTATTATTTCAAAAGCTCGGAAATTACTTCTGGGAACAGCCAGAAGATAGAAAGACCAGTGCCTGGCCTGCTACTGCTTCGGATGGATAATACGACGTTACTACTCTCCTTCTTGCTTGCCATTTCCTTTTTAAAGCTGCTCATTCTTCAACCCCAGGATGTGATGACCTATTCTATCTTAACTTTAGCTACTCAGAAAAACCTAAACGATGGATGTTTTTCCCCCGTCTTCCCAAACCAATTTACCTATTTGAGATGTCTCCATCTCCATGTGTGGCGTGATAAGATAAGGACCACTAGGGGCCCGGTTTGTCCTTCTTCCCGCAAGAACCCTAACCCTTCATTCTATTCCATACAGCCTTGGTAGGACATCTATTTCTCAATTCCATAAACCGGTAAGCTCCATTTTTTTATAGGACCTGAAGGCTAGGCTAAACCTCTCTCAAAGGGATTCCTGAGCGGAACTCTTTTTAAAATAACTGGCGATATTCCCTTAACTGCAGATTCAATAGCACCGATTATGAACCCGGAAAGAGAAGAGCACCGTCTACTCATACTGTCACACCGGCCGGCAACGACTTTCACTTTCTAAATAGAAAGGAAGAGGTCAGTCACCAACAGGAGGAGGATATGAAAGAGAGTCCCAATTGGCCCAATGCCGGTTCGACAAGAAGAAGCAGAATATAGAGCTCGAAACCCGGTTTTCTTTCTTTTTTCTGGATGAGATCCAAATCCAATCCCGACATCAGGAGCAGCTCAAGCAACCTCTATTACTAAGAGGAATCACGGGTTCGCTCGGGTCAGTTGGAAAACCCCAGCCTTTGTCCTTCACCACAAAACAAATAATGGAATGGTAAGCCAACTAATTGACGACTATACAAGCTGTATACCGGTCGATAGACCGATGAGACCTCTGTTTGATCTTCCTGAAACTAGAAGAGAAGGAAGAAAAAAGTCAAGTGAAAGAAGCTCACATACCTGCTCTTCTTTCCCACTCCAATTCGTTCTTTCTTTGGAGTGGCCTCGTCCTCTTGGTAAGAAGACTACTACACTAGATCACCTGGTGCTCACAAAAAGAAAAGCAAAAAGACAAAGATAAGGGAGGTAGAAGCTTCTAGGTGGTGGAAAAAGCGCTAATAAACTTACATCATGTTACTTAAACGTTATGCTTAACACATGAAAATCTAACATTTCTAAAACGAAGTAGAGTTGCATTTCTTCCAAAGAAAGCTTACTAAGTTTACTTAGATAGTGCACGAAGACATGAATAGCATGCATACGCAAAAGAAAGGGCTAAGATAATTGACTGGGCTTGCGATCGAGGAACTGCTAATAAGCATGTAATGCATTCAACAAAGGATTACCTCTTTAGGTTTGGGGTCTACTAAAGCTTTTTTATTCATATGTTATTCCATCCTTCACTGACATAAATTGCCGCTTTTGAGCCCATTGGAAGTAAACCAATGGAGATATCTTTATCTGATTCAACACCTAAAATCTTTATCCTACACCTAAATATAGCTAAAAAGTAAAGCGAAAGAAGCCCACTATCCCACTCTTCTTTCTCCCCCTAGCGACAGGGGGCCTCGCCTAGACTAAAGGCTACATTGAATTCCGATCTAGATAAAAGTAAAGCCGCTGCCCAGCTCTACCTTTATGTATGCCGGAATCGACCAAACGGAACTAGTCAGAACGGGATTTCACACCTGGCGAATCTTTCACTCTACCTCCTCTTATTAAGACCATAGAATGTTCCTGCAAATTATGACCTTCGCCTGGAATGTGAGCAAATATATCATGTCGATTGCTCAACCCTCAAGCAACCCCAGGAATAGGAGGAATAAGAGAAAGAATCTGGAGAAAGTAGGGACTTAAGGGCCCTAAAGTTTCCAGGCTTTCAAATATTGCTACCAGTCTTTCAAGATTGTCTGGGTCTCCTTCGACCAATTTCTGGACTAAATCGCAAGATTTCGTGCCACGGGGGAGTTGGGTCCCTCGTTCTTCAAGGAGTGGTTGTATGAATCGCTGGTTAATCTGCTCCTTCAATGTATCTCCAATATTTTAATTCACGTGCGCCTTATAATTTTCATGGTTAAGCCCCCTTGTTACACGGGCCGCTCGAAAAAGAAAGAGTATAAATACAGGCGCAGGTACTAGAAAGCAAAATTTAGGCATTATTTCCAAAATATAGGCCAAAACTTCGTTAGACATTGCGCGTGTAGAACACTGACTAGAGGAGCAGAGCAGCAAGAGCATCCAGTGATTTTATCAATAGTAGGGACAGAACCACACTACAGGCAGAAAACAGCATAAGAAAGAGAATAAGTATACTAGAGAGCTGGAAAGAAACTTATCTAAGCACTAAAAACAAAGCTGAAATAAGGAATGGGAGAAGCCATAGTGCAGATCACCTTTCACTTTCTCTAGAGTCCAGCCCTTGGCCTTGGTTCTATCAGCTATGGAGTCTTCCTCTTGTTCTTCCCTTCTCTAGTACAGATCCAACCACAGGATCTCTGTATGTATGCGCTGATGAGCTATACCTCCCGGACGAAACACTTCTCAACCCTGTAGATGTATATATATATAAGTTTGAGTTCTGGACGTCTTGGTATTGGATCCGCTCTTCTGTTAGCATAAACATGAATTAGATTCTATTCGTCTTCTTTATTCTTAAGAGAAACCCCCCACCCGAACCATTCTTAAGACCACCAAGCCCTCTCGAATGAGTTCTACTATAGAAGCTTTCAACGTAGACCCGGGGACAAATCTTTCACTCACTGAGAAGTGAAAACCTGTGACTAGATCGTCCTGAAGACGGATGCGACGGGAAGAAGTGGCATTTGGAAGTGTTGCTGACTTAACATTTAGGTTTCGGCATAACAAAGCTTGCACTGTCTTTTCGCACTTAGGCGCACAGCGTGCCATTGGTAATGATTCTACTACGGTGCCACAAATTCGCAAGCTGATCCTAAGTAATCGTTGTTGTTCATTGGATTCCGGAGGAACTACTTCGTTAGGATTGGGGAATTGCTGCGATTCTTCCTGAATAGCCTGGATTCTCCCGTCGAGAGTCACTTTGAAAGTCTTACCTAAACTCTTCCGACTGAATATGATAAAGCCTATAAAACAACGAGCTACTATCATTTCTTCATTATAGATTGAGATCTTCTTCGAACTTGATGCACAAATAGATGGAATAGCAGCAAATAGCATCTTTCTAGCCTGCATATTCGTGGAAATCAATCTCATTTAGAAAGCCTTATCTCTATCTTTCAGCAACTGAACGGGAAGTGGTTTAGGAAAGGACTTTAGAATCGGATGCGCTCGCCCAGCGAGAAAGGCCCTGACCCTGCCAACCAAGTCAAAATCAAAAAGAAAGAAGAGAACAAAGGAGAGTGAAAGCCCTTCTAGGGATATGGAAAGAATGAAGTAATGAAAGAGGAAGTCATCGGCAACCCCTCAACCTTTGGATTTCCTCCACCAATTGCTGCAAAAGTAAAGGGTTCGCCCTTTACTTTTTTGGATATGAAAAGGCAAAGTTCTCGCTGAAATAATTAGGATTTTCTCTTTGAACTCGTCCCGGAATGGGCATTATGGCAAAGAACAAGAAGAAGACAAAAGGAGAAATTTGCCCAATAGTCACAAATGGTGCCTCCACAGGTTGACATCCGATCCAACCTAGTAGTAAGCGATCCGCCAAAAACAACAAATATATTATATGGTAAATCGGGCGAAATTTTGCACTACGTACATACATACTTTGATTTAAAAAGGGTAAAGCCAGCAGACATATAAAAACTGGTGCTATTGCGGCTACACCTCCCGCTTTGTCAGGTATACTACGAAGAATGGCATGGATCGGTAGGAAATACCATTCCGGCACAATATGAGGCGGGGTGGGCATCGGATTAGCGGGTATATAATTGTCGGGATGCCCCAAAACATTAGGAGCATAAAAAATGAAAATGGAAGAAAAGATAGCAAAAGCTACCCAACCTACCAGATCCTTTACATAATAATAAGGGTAAGAAGCAATTTTATCCGTATATGAATTTATACCTAATGGATTATTTGATCCATATTGATGCAATGCGCCCAGATGAAGAATACTGGCGCCTACTAAAAGAAAGGGGAGTAAATAATGAAGACTAAAAAAACGATTTAAGGTGGCATTGCCCACGGAGAAACCACCCCAAAGCCAAGTCACTATGGTATCTCCTACTACAGGTATGGCGCTAGCTAAGCTTGTAATTACTGTAGCTCCCCAAAAGCTCATCTGACCCCAAGGTGGTACGTATCCTATAAAAGCTGTCACAATCATTAATAGGAAGATTACAACTCCGCTACACCGAACAAATTCCCTAGGACTGCTATAACTCCCATAATATAGACTACGAAACATATGAAAGTGAACCACAATGAGAAACATACTTGCCCCATTAGCATGCATATAACGGAGAAACCAGCCCCCTTCAACATCTCTCATAATGTGTTCTACGCTGTTGAAAGCTAGATCCACATGAGGTGTGTAATGCATAGCTAAAAAAACGCCAGTCACTATCTGAATGACTAAACAAATACCAGCTAACGGACCGAACCCCGCCCAATAATTAAGATTGCTCGGGGTTGGATAATTTATCAAATGCTGATTAAGTATGGAGAATATAGGTTGTTTAAGAAGAGAGAATCGTTGGTTCCTTATAGTCATTTCATTCTCTTTTCTATCGTGTATCCTGACAACTCTTAAAGTAAAGAAAGCACACCGCTTGCCTATTCCGCCTAAGCGGCCCGGTGCACTTTTCCTTAGAATATAATGAATTGGAAGAGAGTAGGTGAGGTCTTTCCTCACAAACAAATGGAATGGGAATAAGGCTTTTTCATTCAGCGCAGTTGCAGCCTTATTATATAGATCTAGATAAAGGACAAAGCACTGGTCACGTTACAGCTACTGTGTTGACTGTAACTATAAAACGAGAATTCATTTTAATTAAGCTTCCACAATCGATTCGTGAGCACAGACGATTTGATAACAGAGAACAGTAACTCTTTCTTAAAGGGCTAAAAAAGAGATAGAACACTCTTTCCTACTCCAGGCAAGTACTACGGTACGCATACGGACTATAACTCCAGCCTACTGCTCCGTACAGAGTAAGGATTCAGGGCTTTAAAAAAATGTTATGTTAGGTTCTTAGTAGCAATCGGATACTTTTTCTTCTTTTACTTCACATAGCCTTTCGTCTCCTTGATAGCAGGAAGTTCTCCAAAAGTATGAAAAGCTGGAGGACTTTGTATCAGCCATTCCGGTGTGTTTGGATTCTGTTCAACAGCCCAAGGACTTGGAGCGCATCTTTTGTTGTTTCCACTGCTTGAAGTGATTGTTACGACCACGAAGAAACGACAAATCCCAACTACGGATATATAAGAGCCAGAACTGCTAAGGGCATTCCATCCAGCGTAAGCATCTGGATAATCTGGAATGCGACGTGGCATACCCGAAAGCCCTAAGAAATGCATGGGAAAGAAGGTCGGATTCACCCCGAAAAAAGTGATCCAAAAATGGATTTGACCTAAAGTTTCAGGATATGTCCGACCAAAGATTTTACCTACCCAATAGTGAAATCCTGCAAATAAAGCAAAAACGGCTCCCATAGAAAGTACATAATGGAAATGTGCAACCACATAATAAGTATCATGTAGAGCAATGTCTAGCCCAGAATTTGCCGGAACTATTCCAGTGAGTCCTCCTATGGTGAACAAAAAGATGGACCCTACAGCAAATAACATGGGTGTTTTGTATTGTATCGAACCCCCCCACATGGTAGCGATCCAACTAAAGATTTTGATTCCAGTGGGGACAGCTATGATCATGGTAGCTGCGGTGAAGTAGGCACGGGTATCAACGTCTAAGCCCACAGTAAACATATGATGAGCCCAAACAAGAAATCCAAGAACACCTATACTGATCATGGCATAAACCATGCCTAGATACCCGAAGACCGGTTTTCCCGAAAAAGTAGAAACGATATGACTTATGATACCGGATCCAGGCAGAATGGGAATATACACCTCTGGATGGCCGAAGAACCGAAAGAGATGCTGGTATAATATGGGGTCTCCCCCTCCAGCGGGATCAGAAAAGGTTGTATTAAAGTTTCGATCGGTTAATAACATGGTAATTGCCCCTGCCAGTACCGGAAGTGATAATAAAAGTGGGAATGCTGTCACTAGAACGGACCACACAAATAGGGGTGATCTATGCATAGTCATTCCAGGTCCACGCATGTTGGAGATAGTTGTTATAAAGTTGATAGAACCTAAAATGGATGAAACACCAGATAGATGAGGACTAGAAATTGCTGAATCAACTGCTCCTCCAGAATGGCTGGTAATACCACTTAAGGGCGGATAGACCGTCCACCCAGTGCCGCTACCCACTTCTACTAAGGCTGGGCTTAATAGGAGCAAGAGACTTGGTGGCAACAACCAGAATGAAATATTATTTAATCGTGGAAATGCCATGTCAGGCGCACCTATCAGAATCGGAACAGACCAATTACCAGATCCACCTATCATCGCCGGCATAACCATAAAAAAGATCATTAAAAAGGCGTGAGCCGTTATTAAAACATTATAAAGTTGATGATTCCCGCCAAGAATTTGATCGCCGGGTCGTGCTAATTCCATACGAATCAGTACTGAGAAGCATGTGCCCATCACTCCAGCAATGGCACCAAAGATGAAATAGAGAGTCCCTATATCTTTGTGGTTAGTGGAGAACAGCCATCGGACCGGATTTGTCGTAAAATTGAGATTCTTTTGTTTCCTTCCTTATCAGAGAAGGGTCCCTCTTAGGGAGCTGGGGCTTCCTTTTTAAAAAGAGGGGGGCTAATACACAGGGAAGAGGCTTACTAGAAAAAAAAGACTAACTAACTACATAGCTACTTACATAACATAATATAATTTCATAAAGTCACTCTCTCCAACCTTTTATATATCCGGCTTTATAAAGTAAATATGAGATTTGCGTTGGTTTTTCCAACGAAACTAAGCACTTTTTTTCTTTATCATTCGGAAGAGCTCTTTTTGTGGTCTCACTTTACCACCATCTGAAATGCGCGATACTTCGATTGGTGGAAGCCAGTCTATGAAGATTCCCCCTTTTCTTACGTGCAATTCCCCTCTTTCGGTAAGCATCCAGTATCTCATCAAATGAACATTGCTCTAAGCTTGTCCTGTAGCTTATACGTCGTTTGAAAGCTGCTTCAAGGGTCCAACGAATAGCTAAGGTTTGTTGACGATCCCTGGCTACAATCCCAGGGACATCATAAATAGTACCTGCTCTTCCTACTCTTTCCACTTCGCATATGGGCTTTATATTCTCTAGGGCGTCAACCATAAGTTTGATTACATCGCGTTCAGTTCGACCGGGGCGATGCAAAGTCTTATAAACAATAGCACGAACTCTTGTTTTTTTACCTTCTTTCATGCGAAAGTTGACCAACTTCTTGATCAATTGTTTTTGCTCACCATCCAAGTCCCCCATATAGCTTAGAATTTCCGAGCAATTGGAAGCCGCTTTCGATGACGAGGCCGAAGAATTTATATTACGCGATCGTTACTGTCCATCTTTATCAGCCAACTCCCCAGTTTCCAACAGTGACTAACCTATGGAGTGCTATTCTTGCGATAGAATGCTCAATTTTAGCCATATAATGGATATGATTCAAAGCCAGACTAGTCAGATAAGATAGAGTAGAATTCCCGTCAGAATCTTCCTTACTTAAGAAATATCCCCTGGCTGGGAGAGCTTTCTTGCTTACAGGGGTGGAACCGAGGCAGGGCTAGTTGCTTGGGATTACTTGCTAGCAAGAGGTAAAGCTCATACAAGGTATGGCAAAAGCAATAGTAGTTATCCGGAGACTGACGGTCCTTCGTAGGCTTTGACTATGATTCTCCCGCGCACCTTTCTATAGTATAATAGCATAGCAAGTATATGCTTCTAAAGCTATACAGTATAGTAGCAAGTATTGCAAAGAAACCGTTACTAGTGACTGTATGATGCAAGAGACTCTACCTGGTAATAACCCGTATTTCCTCCCTAATTGGCCCAGAGCAACTAGAAAGAGATTCTTTAACCAGAAAGAATACTGTAATAAATAAGCTCATCCTAGGCATAAGCTCTACTTTCTCTCTCTTGTGGTTTCATCTTGTCTAGCAGGTGAGGAGAGCCTCTTCTATCTATTTTTATTTATTTTAATAAGTAATTCTGCGCTGTTCTCTTATAAATGGAAACTAAACTCAGTGTCTTCATCTTTTGCTTTTACCAGGAGCACACAGCACTGGGATGATTAACTGTAAATTCTTCCACAGCCGGCTTAACAACTTTAGGGGGACTGGTATGCCGGACTTAACCTTGGGCAACAACTTTCTGAACGTCCTGAGATCAACATGCGACAATAACCAATCCTCATCATCATCCCCTTTGTCTTCACCGTCACCATCTACATCCACTACAGCATCATTGCCCCTTTCGCCTTCACCATTTTGATTTCCAACTATAAATGTCTCAGCAGTTTCCACAATCCCAGACGCAGCAATGAAGATGGACTATGAGGGGCCTGGCAGAGGTTCAGGCATTTTGTATTCTAGGAGTCTTCCGCAGGGTAAAGGACTGCTCTTTGTAGATCAGCAGCTAATTTCAGGAGAAGAAACGGAGACCCGGGTCAGGGCATATGCCTCAGATGTTAACCTCTTTCAGCGCAACTTTGCCTTGGTGATGATGAAGCTTTCAGATTATCGTGTATTGACTGCACCAATGGGGCAGGTTAGGCTGAATTGTCGCAAGGTTGTTTGATGAAGCTATCATACTTCAGCATTTGTTTGTTACACATTTTATCTGCTATTGCTACATTATGATTGATGTATAGATACTTATGTAGCTGGGCCTTTGTTCGGGGATGAAATCCTTGGAAAGGAATACGCGCACATTGTTTTGTAACCTTTTCAGAATGGCTAGGCTTTCCCCCTTAACCTATCAAATTGCTAAAGACCTTGACATCATATCATTCTGAAGCAGCTGCAATAAACCGGTCTTTCTTTGTCATGTCAGGAGAAGGCGGGCCACTAAAAGCCTGGCCACGAGGGCATCTTCTCTTCTACTTATACTATAGATCCGCACAGCTGCTTCCCGAAAGGCCCCAAAAATAAGCCCTTATAGGCACATTTGGGGCTAGACAGATACCATGTGCTTCAAGGCGTCATAAACGTTGGATCTGCGCCCAGCAGTTGGGACTGCAACAAGCAACTAAAGAAAATCAACTCGAGCAACCCTTCTCCTTTACTTTACCAAGTATGCCTTTTAAGGCTTCAAGCTGGGATTTAAGGCATCTTTTATCGATCTTCTGGGAAGACTGAAAGGGTATACTCGGGAGATAGAGTTCTTGCAACAATACATACTGAATGATAGGCTTTAAGCCGCTTTCGATAGCTACCTTTGAGGAGTTATATCAAGAAAGAACCTGCTTCAAAAGCCTGTGAAACTGCTATTGTGATTAAATCGAAGATTAGCTCTTACGCTCTGAGCTCTTAAAAGAAGAAGAAAGAGGCTATGATCAAGCCCGTTGCGGCAATCTTAAGCTAAATAGGCGAATATTGCAGCTCTGACTTCCTAGCTAGGCAAGTTAGGTATATAATAACTCGACTGTAAAAGAGAGGTACGGAGTCACTCGACCGACGGGAGAAGCATTAGAAGGACTACTTAGGATTATTATTTGATAGGTACACGACAGCCTTGTCACTTGCAAGAGGACAGGTTCATCAACAAAGTAAGTTTCAACTCATCAAACCCTCTCAATTATGTCTGTGTGTATATATAGAAATATATGTACGTGTGTGTATATTGTATATCTCATATGCGTGTTCTGCATCTACTTGCCTAAATTTATGTTTGATTCTCATTCCACCTTTGATTACAGGCCCTACTTTCTCGGCTTCACCTTCAATGCGACCGACCTACCTTCTGAAGATTACTACGATTACATTGTAGTCGGTGGCGGGACAGCCGGTTGTCCCTTGGCGGCGACATTGTAACAGAGTTTTCGCGTGTTGTTGCTTGAAAGGGGTGGAATTCCGTACGGAAACCCTAATCTGATGAGCCAAGACGGTTTTCTTGAAACCTTAACGGAATGGATCATTTTTAGTCCACTGCCCCAGCTTTCACATCCAAAGAGGGAGTTCCTAACGCCCGAGGGCGAGTTATTGGGGGAAGCAGCGCCATTAACGCTGGTTTCTATAGTCGGGCAGATCCATATTTATGCAAGAACTCTGGTCTTAATTGGGATCTCGGAGTGGTTAACCATTCCTATGAATGGGTTGAGAAGGCCATTGTGTTACAGCCGGACCTCAAGAATTGGCAATCCGCTGTCAGAGATGGCCTAATTGAAGCTGGGGTTGATCCCTACAACGGTTTCACTTTGAAATCACTATGTGGGTACCAAGATTGGAGGCACTACCTTTGATAGGATGGGTAATCGCCGCAGTGGTAGTGGGTCATCTTCATCAATATGCTAAACCCTTGAATATCCGGGTTGCTTGTTCATGCCATTGTCGAGAGGATCTTGGTAAGCATCATTATCTTCTTCTGCTTTATCTGCCTCCAAACAATCTGCTATTGGGGTTGGTCTCCCGCGACCGCAGCCACGAGAAAAGAAGAAAGAGCTAGAGGCAGCTACTATGATACAAAGACAGAAGCATCTTCTACTATATTTCTTTTCCAAGCTGTTCAAGTTATACAAAAGGCTACAACGCAGGCTCACAAAAAAAGAGGTTCGTTACGGGGACAGGATTTGAACCAGAACCAGGAACAGATAACCGCCATCGACAGCTTTTGTCATTGAAACATCAAATCCCCAATCGCTACATTCTAAAAGGTCTCAACCGTGTGTTAAATGGCTGTTTTGTTTCCAGCGCGTATAACACGCAGCAAGTCAACTTTCCTTCTACGCTAACTCCTGAAAATGTGGAGCTATAGCTCGGTAAGCCTTTCCAAGACCAACAACCTAATAGTCTCGATCCGCGATCAATGGCACTCACACTTCTTTATTCAAGTAGCATAAATAGGTCTTCCTCAAGTAGTAGCCCTATTTATTCAAGCGGCTAGTGTAGCTAATACAGCAGCTAGTGTAGCGTCGGAAGCCACTAGTGTGTTATATCGGTATAGTAGAATAGCATAGCAAATAGATGCCTTCTATAGCTAGACAGTATAGTCTCAAGTATTGCAAAGAAACCTCCGGCAAGTCTAGCTGTATAGTCTTATATGCAAGTAGTTAGTAGCCCCGCTCTCTAGCAACCCTACCAGACTTCTATTCTAAGTAAACTATCTTTATGCAAGCTAATACACGTCATAATCAATTAGCAAGTACTGCTATGAAGAAGCGTGGTTTCTTATATAAGATATTTATTATGCACCGTAGGTCTTATAGAAAGAGTATATAAGCTGTGAGGCTTCGCCGACTGAGAACAGAAGAGGCTTCGCCGACTGAGAATACCGGTTTTATTCGTTGTATTTGATCTAATAAGAGCTGTATCGATTTTCTTGTATATGAGTTGAACCATTCTACCTCGCGACATGATAGATTTGATCCGTAGGACTTCTGGCATCTAATAAGAACTTCTCTTTAAATGGAACATGTAGGAACGTTAAATACGGTTTTCTTGCTGCCATGCTCCCAATAGATTTGACTGTATATAAGAGGTAAAGAAAGAAAAGAAAGCAAGTGAGTAGACCTATATACGGGATACGAACGATAGAAGAAAGAGTGTATAGAATACAATGTTGTTAAGAGTTCTGCTGTTTTAGCAGTTATTGTAGCTATTGTTGTTTGAACTAAGCAAGTGTAGCTAACCTCGCATTCTGTAGCTGAAAGCGCTATTCAATGTTGCAGTTGCTTCTAACTATTAGCTCTTTGTCCGGTAAGTTCTCTTTTAGTTGCTTGGATACGTAGTTAAAGCAGAAAAGCGATGTATAGCTTTATAAGCATATACAGTATAGTAGCAAAGAAACCGTTGCTAGGATGCCAAGAGACTCTACGAGGCAATAAGGCGTGTTATATGCTTATAACAAGGTAGTTTACTTGCTGTTAATGTATCCGGTCTTACCCAACCAGCTTATGGCACTGTAGCAATTCAATTGACTTGAAAGAAATCCCTTAGCTTAGCGACATCCGAGGTCGAATGCTTTTCTGCTGTTCAAAGAAATGCTTACCAGGTCTGGGCTGGATCCCAATCCAATAGCCGCAATTAGTTCGGAAAGACAAATGCCGGTCTCGGGTCCTAGTAAGACTGACTTTGCAGCAGATTCCGTGGCATCGGACGCAGAGGCATAGGCACAGGTGGCATCGTGCGTAGGTAGAGGCGTAGGCACAACCCTATTCTATTAGTAGCCTTAAATGGGGCGGGGCATGAAGCTACAGGTTCTA
Source organism: Daucus carota subsp. sativus (assembly GCF_001625215.2). NCBI lineage: Eukaryota > Viridiplantae > Streptophyta > Magnoliopsida > Apiales > Apiaceae > Daucus > Daucus carota. The sequence goes on from NC_030381.2 coordinate 765,663, forward strand.
TTTGCGGTCGTGAGACAGAGGTCGGAGGCAACATGTTATATAGGCAGCCATGCATATTAATAGATCTTCTTCTTTCTTCTTCTTTTCTTTCTTGAGAAAGAAAATCCATAGGTGCTGGAGCGAAAGCAGCTCGAACGAAGAGAAGAAGCTGCAACCATCAACGGCAAAAAAAAGACGTTGCTTGCGTTAGTGTTCGTAACGAATCCCTCGGGAGGGCATAGGAAAGCGACTACACCACCATTGTTTGAGCTTATATCGATCGTTCCCCACCACAGGTTTATCCTGCGATTTCTCTTTACTGAACCTGGCCGAAAGGATTCGTAATGTATGTGTCAACGTTGACAAAGCTGTTTACGTAATAGGCTGCTGGCTAGAAACATAGGAATTTTGAATGTTGAGATGACTGGTTTATCGATACACTCGAGTAGACAACAAGCCCAACTTATTTAGCCTCTATCGCGCAAAAGGGACTCCACAGGTGTTATGTGTTACATTAAAGCATAAACTACGGATGACAGCATTCTTTAGCTGCATATCGAGGTCGGAATGGGAACGAAGAGGACTAAACCCCGTAATCTTCCTGCCTCTGGTCGAGCTAATCGGCGGTAGCGAGCAGAAGAAGAAGCGAAGCTACAGCAGTCCCATTCCTTCTTATCTACGTAAGACATAGAAGAGAGTTCAGCTAGCTTTCCGTAACGGGCTACTAACTACGACCTTGCTTCCCTATATTAGCAGCACGTCGAAGGCCTTCGTCAGGTGTCGGAATCACATTTAGATTGTGGTCTATGAACTCAATACCAGATAAAGAAGCAGCTAACAACTGAAAGAATAGAGGGAAGGTAGCATTGCTTTCACACTTCTCTCTTCGTCATTCTAAAGCAAGGAATGAAGTAGCCCGTATAGCAAGAAGGAAGGGTATAGGAAATGCAATGAACTTCATCGTAATAGATAGATCATAATTTAATGCGTCGAACTCTAATGAGAGATTGTTGCATTCATTAAATCAAAGTAAACGATACATGTTGATTGCGCGGATAAGCCTTCTTTCCGGGAGTTATGAGTGAGTAGCTACTATGGTAAAAGCCCCATATGCTATCAGTAAATGATACACGTTGATTGCGTGGATGCTAGTATCCTTGGTGTTACCTTACATCCACGTAGGATAGAGGTTAAATAAGTAGGTTGAAGAACGAAGTCTAGTGCCAATGGTACAATCTCTTAGCAGTTAACAACAGCCATCTGATTCTCATATATAAGAATTCCCGGCAGGCGGCATCAAAGCACAACGGCTTTCGGCGGAGTTTACGCCTTCCTGTACAGGTTTCTCACAGATAGATGAATAGCAAATACAAGTGAAGCAGCCGGCCTAGAAGAGATATGTTCTTCTTCTATCTCTTGCACAAAGAAAGCTAGCTCTATTGGCAATCTCTATTCTTTCTATAAGACCTACTCCCGCTGGTCGAGCATCTTTCAGAACCTACGGCAAGTAAGAAAAAAGGTGCATAAGAGAAGTTTAGTGTTCTAGAAAGAGGTGCTAGCAAGTGAGTATACCTATATACGGTATACGAACGATCTATCTCAACTAGCTATGGTAGTTAGTGAATGCGGGAGACAAGCGTTAGCCCAAAAGCGTTAGCTTGGCTCCGAATGAACGACCAGAAAAAGTCTGTATGAAAGCTCTAAGCAAGTGAGTATACCTATATACGGTATACGAACGATAGAAGACAAAGAAAAGAAAGAAGGAGCTAAGCAAGGGCGGTTATGCTTCCAATCTGCTAAGAGCATGTCTGTCCTCTTCTGAAAAGGTGATGGCTGTGGTTGGCTTTGCTCGTGCAGAAATGAAAGATGAAATGAGCCCTGCTCTCCTTTTTAGAGACTTTTCTCACTCCCATTTCGGGCTAGACCATCGAAATCTTCAACTTCAGGCTAAGCCTACATAACATATTAAATCACGGATTAAGTCGACATAACATCCTAACGTTCAGTCAGGTTTTTCCAATTGGATTTCCTTTTGCAGGTAGAAGTAGGGCATTTCACTCACCTTAGAGTGAGTGAGGTGATTACAGAAAAGTAAAAGAACTCTGTAAGAAAAAAGTCCTTTACCTGGTTGTCGCATCTTGTCACCCTGTCTGCTTATCTGTTCGTAATGCTTCCTTCTTCGATTGAATGAAGTCCTTCTGAACTGGAATCATGAATGGGACTCGAACCCATATCTACGTGCGACTTTCCTTTAGTCGAGATCATGACGGGAAAATCCCGCTGCCCAGGGTCTCGGCGCCCTCCTCCACCTTTCGGCGAGGTATTTGCCTAGCTGCCTTACCTTTAACCCACCCCCCTATTCTTATGCGCCGTCGTCTTCCCAAGACCTTATGTTCAAATATAACCGCGCCCCTCTTATCGCCCCCTTCCCTGCCACTCCCTTCTGAGTGCGGCTTCTGTTCCGCCGCTTCGGCGTAATTCATAAAAATCCGCTTGGACTTGCCGGAAAAAAGGACTATCCCTTCCCGCTTCTCTCAGGCTTTCGATGAAAGGAACGCAATAGCAGGAAATTAGAAAACGAAATATCTCAACCGGCTGCTATTATTAAAAAAATATACCGCTGAGCTAACGAGGTTAAAAAGAAAGAAGAGAAATTGGGCCATCTTTCCCGAGAGAGGCCGCCCCCTCTCAGGGCAGGGCAGCAGTCTTCTATTTTTAGTCAACTGCTCTCTCTATGACGAGCTTTCCTGTTTCCTGGGCTCTACTCGCCCGTCTACGCTCCGACCCAAGCAAGAATTGAAAAACGATGTTTCCTTTGATATTCGACGAGAAGTCTTCGACTTACCCGCATTAAGATTTCAAACTTGTCGTCAAAAAATGGAAATAGTGAATCAAGATCTAGATGGATCCCTATCTTTATCTCTATCCACGGAGATACCTATCTATATGGAGAGAGATCCATCTATGAATCGATCTAGACTATCCTCTA
>NC_030381.2:773630-821130 GCF_001625215.2 Daucus carota subsp. sativus
GAGGCGTGGTTATCTGAAGTGGATTCTCTCTTTTGTAGTAGATGCCGAAACCTGCTGCCCATTGACTAAGAGGGGGGCGGGGCGCAGCAGCTACATGGACCCCTTCCTTTCTGTTGTTGCCAGCGCTTTCCCGGGCCGAGTCGGAATTCTTTATTCTATTAGAAAGGGCAGGTAAAGCCCGAAGGCTGCTATCCCAATAGGCCAGCGGGCGGAACGAGGAGAGAGCCCGACAATCATACCACCCGCCACCGCGGTCGAAAAAAGCGTGTTCCCTTCAGATAAGACGCACCGTAGGCCATCCTCGGCCCTTCTTCGTTTTCGATGAAAAAACAAGAAAATATCGATCTCCGAAAGCCTTTCCTTCCCCGCCGCATCTCCCTCCCCTCGTCGAGCCTTTCCTTAAATGGTTGGGGGAAGCATTCCCTTATCTGAACTTGGCGGACATTCTTTCCAGCCTGACTCAAATAGGGGGTGGGGTTGGTTTGAACATAAGCTCAAACATGATTTGAAGGGTCCTAGCTACGCCATGCGTTCAATACAAAATATGGAAAGCAGCAGGGATGACAAAAGAGGGCGCTTTCCTGTGTTTGCACTGAAAAAAAAAGGACCTAAGAGAAGAGCGTCTTCTCTTAGCTTTCTTCCTCCCGCGCCCGCCGCCGCCAAAAAAACAACTTCTTCAACTAGGCCAGCAATTGTGAGCCTACTTCTACCTATCGCCTACTGCAAATGAATGACACTACAGCGCGAAAACGTAGATATTTTCTCAACGTGACACCATAGGGAGAAAATGAATTGGATTGACAACTATGTTATTAGAATGGAGAACAAGATAGAGTGAAAGAGATCTGGGATCGCAAAGCAAGAGCAAAGAAATGCTGAGCAAACGTAACTCAATTCAGACAATTATACAACCCGAGAACAAAGAAAGTATTGGGAAGATGAAATCAGGTGTGTAAACCGGGCCTATGCTATCTTCAGACCCCAGAAGACATCAGGGAAGGTAAAGACAACAGTAGAAGAATATTAAACCTATCACAACTGGTAATGGGCTGGGGGATTATTCTAGCGGAGATCCTTATCCCTAATGATCCAACGATTAAGATACTTCCTTGACAAATTGCAAGGATAAAGAAAAAGCACAACACGTATGGCTATGGAGAGAGACCCATATGGGCTAAAAAGAGAAGCTGAGAAGGAGATAAGCTGACCAACGCTTTTGATGTTGTACAAATATCGTATAAGCATGTGTCAAGGTCGCTTACCCCTAAACCATGGATAGTCACAATGGGATGGAGACGAAAGACTCGAATCTTTAGCAGACTTCTACCCGCTAAGGATAGCTTATGATTAGGAGAAGCATGGCACTACTATGGATAGCTATGATGTAGAGAGCAATGCAAGAATGATGATTCTAGCTTAACTACAAGTGGTAAACGATACCACGACAAGCGAGACAGAGTAACACAACGATTACACTAAAAGCTGAGGCATGACAGCTACTACTATAGGCTCTTCTTCCATTGATATAAGTGGCGCGAGAGCTGGAATGAAGTTCAGATAAGACTGAGGATCATACGCAGAACAAAGAGATAATGCTCATCTTTCAGAACCTTTTAAGCGCGACAAAGAGGTCGAGCATCTTGAGAAAATCAGATGATCCAGAGATAATGCGGCAGAAGATCTTCTATTAAGACACCTACTATATTAGTACAATCAAATCGATCTTCTCCAAGTTCTAATCGTGCCATCAGTTTGGCAATACTAAAGACTTTTCTTTACAGGACCTATTCTCGAGTACATACATCCTAAAGTATCGATAAGACTGTATATACCCGTTGACTAGCTCAAAGATCTAACCAGGCAGATCTGCTATACCGAAGAAAGCCGTTTCTTGTTCATTGCTTTAATAAAAGATAAAAACGGTATCAGAATACCTCTCAAACTCAATACTAGGATACTTCGAGCAAAGCCAGGATCAAAGCTTTCGGCCAAGTATAGATTGAATAAGACGCGCGATTTCACCTAGAGTTGGTATACCATAAGGAGAATGGTGGAGGTAACATATCCTGATTAAATATGAGTTCCATCAACTGAGATATGAGCTGATAGACAGACTTAGCATGAAGGATAGGTTGACAGCGTCTCTAATAAAGGAGTTTTAGGAAATGAAATTCAAGGATTCATCTATTCAAGTGAGTACAACTTTGAAACCCTTATACCTAGAAGACTTTTATAAAAAAGCCCTCGATACTTGATCGATTCAAGATTCGGTAATCATCATTTCTTAAGCACCACAAGAAAACGATATAAGAAACGTGCTAAACCGTGTAAGACCACGACTCATCCTTAGGCGGTAAAAGAACCTCTATAAAACCACGATGACGTCGACTTTTGCGAAACATGATATCAGGATAAGATGATATAAGTACTTCGGCTAATACTTTGAAAAAGCATGACGCAGGGATGAGAAGAGATCTTAGTGGAGATAGATGGGACTCATCCGAACATATTTGTTGTAGAATTGATTCTAATTGATCAAGAGGCATAGACCAACTTGGTAGTTGTCGTTAATCGTTATGAACAAAGGAATATCTTCCAATAGCTGTTGGCGTTACATAAAGACGAGTTAAAGCGCTTTAGAATACAATTATCCATATCCATTAGATAGATAATGGTTTGAGAACGGAACGGTAGACACACTAAGTGAAATGAAGTACATGCCCATTTTTTTCGCTTCTAAGACATTGTTCATTACAATTACTCATATCTACTGACCCTGTAGTAATTATGAAGGCAATCATTAAGGCCTAAAACATACATGCCGAAGAACCACAACCAACACTAGGCCGGGATATTCAATCTAGAAAACGGGGGAACTGCAATGTTGATTTGATCCTCTCAGACTAGCCTTTTGAGCGTAAACTCAACACAATTGTAGAGGATCCAAAAAGGCCATATTTAAGAGAGGATCATAGGAGACGAGATAGGTGTAAAGAGCTCCATAGGAGCTTGACCATCAATACATGGATGTGTATCAACACTGGTGCAAACCAAACCCCGAACAGGTTAATATTAAAAAAAAAACGGTCCAAAGGTACCATTAAAAAGGTTATAACCTCCACTAAGTTTTTATAGTAATTCACATCTAAGACACTTCTCATTCCATCCTGCGACTAAACGAACACAACTCCCGTACCGATGACATCTTCTTACTCATGGATAATGAAGTCGAATTCATCCGTGAGTGTAACTCCTCGTCATCAAACTAGATGGAAATCGAGCATCATGCATGAATAAAACTCTGATTGGGCCTGGATTAAAACGATTCCTAAACCCATAAAGGTTGTCGTTGACTTTTCAATAGACAGTCTATCAAAACCATGATGAAAAGTCAAACAGGAGGATTGACTTTGAAGTGCGCTTCAGACGAATATTCGTCAGATAATACAGACATACGACATATGGGAACCCAGAAACAACTCTTAGGCATTATCTGAGTCTATTTCGATTAATCGTATATTACGAGGAATAGACTGAGACAACAGTGGAGGAATGATGAATCCGCATATGGTTGATCATTAACCCAGAGGGAGTGGGTGGGGGGGCGGTGGGGGGCCTTATCAGGGTGAGTAGTAAGCTAGCGGTCGCGCGCGGGCGGCGTGTGTGCGTGCTGCCTCTCGCTCTGGGTGTGCTTGAGAAAAGCTATCGTAGATCTCAATATTCCGACTGGTGGTATAACGAGATGCAAAACAGAGACGGAAGGCGTAACATGTGATGTAGATACCTACGAACAGATCATATTAATTGAACGTTTTTCTAAGATAGAGTAATAAGAGTGGTTTTTGTGGAAACGATCCCAGCCTATTTTGCATATATGGATATTATGTATACTATAGCTAGCATCTTTTAGAGAAGTAAGCTTAGGGTGTTCTCAGTCGAGCGAAGCCATCACATCCAACAGAAAAGCAGCTTTTAGATTCATATATATCATATACGCTTACAGGAAGCTGACCGCTCGGCACCACCGCTGTGACCTGGTTTACTAGACTACCCATATATGCAGTGAAGAGGCTGGATAACTCAACAACCTCTGATACTTTCCGGGATTGGGCAGCCATAATATGTTGAGACCTTATTAGTCTCTACTCTATGCCTTGGATCTCTTTTAAACGTGAAGTTGCTAACTCATATCCCCGTTGCCCGAGCGACCACTAGTTCTGTAGCCACATTCACACTCTATATTTTGCTAGAACCTAGATAGGTTCCACTATAGAGATAGCCTGTCCTTATACTCTATAAGGGTAGAAGGTGTGTAATCTGTGGCGCTCTTTTTCAATCCAACACTCGAATATCGTAAGAGAATAACTTTTAAGACGCCCAACACTCATCATGCCTTTCTTGGCCCAACAGGCTAGCTCTTTGTCACAAGTCTTTCATTCATAGAGGAGGAAGCGGAACTATAGAGAAGGAAATAAAAATATGAATATAAGAATTTCAATAGACGGAACCCTGGTTTTTCAGTCGGAATCGGAATCGGAATCGGAATAGTTCTTTTCGCTAGCTTTCTTTGCCGGGTGGGAAGGGCCGCTGAAATTCCTTATTTGGGAGTTGGAATTGGACAAACTCAAACAAAAAACACGAGTCGAACTAGAAATGATTTTTAAAGATTATACTGCTACAAATGGTAATCGTAGATTAACTGACGAACCTGATTTCAAACAATATAGTCTAGATAATGTCTTTGATGATAGCGAGTCATTTGCCAAGAACAAATTATAGGAACTGCACAAATATATTTTAATCTCATTAGTCCATGGCACAGACAGTAAAGTTACTGTATTGAGATTATGAATACGTAATGGCCCTTTTGTAGGTATGTATTAGGACTATGGGCCGGGACCGAATCAAATGAATACGAACACCGCCTGTCGTAATAGATCCACTTTTCATGCTCCAGCGTGAAGTTTCCATGTCAGGGAAGGACGACGTACCTATGATACTTTCTGTGTTGTCGAGCCTTGCTTTGGTCTCTGCTTTTGATGTTGTACGTGCTTAAAAATCCGGTACTTCCGTTTCGTTTTCCATCCCAGTCTTTCGCAACACTTCAGGTTTTACTTCTTTTGTAGTCTCGGACTGTTTTCGCGATGATCTTCCCAGATAGTTATTAGGAGCTATAGCCGGTTCATTCCTATTCGTTGTTATGATGTTCCATAATTCAAATAGCGGAGATGCACGAAGAAGTATTGCGCTATTACCGAGTGATGGTATTATTGGCTGCTCTTTTGGTGGGAAATGTCGTTTCATTTTAGATAATGAAAAGCATTCCATTACTACCCAACCCAAGACATACGACCTCTCCCCCTGAGATTATGGGTTTAATGCCGGAAAAGGTACGAAGGTGTGGAACTAATTTGGAAACATGGGGAAATTTACGTATTTATACTTACTATCCGCTGGTTGTTGGTTCCCTAGTCTGATTTTATTAGTAGCCATGGTGGGAGAGAGTACGGACGATGCATAGACTACTAAGGTGAAAAGACAGGATCTATTCCGACGAAAAGGCGATTGATTCTAGGAGGACTATAATGAGGAGACGACAGACCCACTCACGATCGACTAACGAGAAGTCGCGCGAAGGGAGCATATTGGTTCCAACGAAGCCAATCGTGAGAAGAGTCCAGAGTGTGGGGGCTTCTCACATCGACTTGCGCTGCATTAGCTTACACGAATAAATATACAAAGCATAGCTTGACTCCTTATAGGCTAGCACGGGCCAATCTCTATACCTAAGAAGTTTGGTTACAAACCTTAGCGAAGGAAACGTTTCATGTTTCCGGGGGCTACCGTTCTTAGATGAAACCAGAAGTGCCGGAGAACACAAAAGAATCGAATCCATGGCGTTGCCACAGCCTATTATTCAAAAGCTCGGAAATTACGTCTGGGAACAGCCAAAGATAGAAAGACCAGTGCCTGCCTGCTACTGCTTCGGATGGATAATACGACGTTACTGACTCGCCTTCCCTTGCTTTCCATTTCCTTTTTATTTAATAAAGCTGCTCATTCTTCAACCCCAGGATGTGATGACCTATTCTATATTAACTTTAGGCGACTCAGAAAAACCTAAACGATGGATTGTTTCCCACGGTCTTCCCAAACCAATTTACCTATTTGAGAATGTCTCCATCTCCATGTGTGGAGTGATAAGATAAGGACCACTAGGGGCCCGGTTTGTCCTTCTTCCCGCAAGAAACCTAACCCGTCATTATATTCCATACAGCCGTGGTAGGACATCGTATTTCTCATTCCATAAAACAGGTAAGCTCCATTTTTTTTATAGGACCTGAAGGTAGGCTAACCTCTCTCAAAGGGAGTCCTGAGCGGAACTCGTTTGAAAATAACTGCGATATTCCCTTAACTGCAGATTCAATAGCACCGAGTTGAACCCGGAAAGAGAAGAAGCACCGTCTACTCTACTGTCACAAACCGGCCGCAACGACTTGTCACTTTCTAAATAAAAGAAGGTCAGTCACACGGAGGAGATAATGAAAGAGAGCCCAATTGTGCCCAATGCCGGTTTCGACAAGAAGAAGCGTAATATATAGCTCGAAACCGGTTTTCCTTTCTTTTTTCTGGATTGAGATCCAAATCCATCCCGACATCATGAGGCAGCGCAAGCAACCTCTATTACTAAGAGGCAATCACGGTTCGCTCGGTCAGTTTGAAAACCGCATCCTTTTCATTCACCACAAACAAATAATGGAAGGTAAGCCACTAATTGACGACAATACAAGCTTTATACCGGTCATAGACCGATGAGACCTCCTGTTTGATCTTCCCTGAAACTAGAATAGAAGAGAAGAAAAAAGTCAATGAAGAATAAGCTCACAACCTGCTGCTTCGTTCCACTCCAATTCGTTCGTTCTTTGGAGTGGCCTCGTCCTCTTGGTAAGAGACTACTACACGAGATCACATGGTGCTCACAAAAAGAAAAGCAAAAAGACAAAGATAAGGGAGGTAGGAAGCTTCTAGGTGGTGGAAAAAGCGCTAATAAACGTACATAAAGTGTTAATTAAACGTTATTCTGCGCGCGTGAGGAGTGGACATAGACATAACATTTCTAAAAAGAGTAAGAGTTGGGAATTCGTCCAAAGAAAGCTTACTAAGTTTACTTAGATAGTCAAACGAAGCCAGGAATAGCATGCATACGCAAAAGAAAGGGCTAAGATACTTGACTGGGCTTGCGATCGAGGAACTGCTAATAAAGCATGTAATGCATTCAACAAAGGATTACCTCGTTAGGTTTGGGGTCTACTAAAGCTTTTTTTATTCATAGGTTATTCCATCCTTCACTGACGATAAATTGCCGCTTTAGCCCATTGGAAGTAAACCAATGGAATATGCTTATCTGATTCACCCTAAAATCGTTTATCCTACACCTAAATATAGCTAAAAAGTAAAGCGAAAAAGCACACTATCCCACTCTTCTTTCTCCACCGAGGGCGACAGGGGCCTCGCCTAGAACTAAAGGGCTACATTGAATTCCGATCTAGATAAAAGTAAAGCCGCTGCCGCCCAGTCTACTTTATGTTATGGCCGGAATCGACCAACGGAACTAGCAGAACTGGATTTCACACTGCGAATCTTTCACTCTACCTCCGCTTATTAATACCATAAATGTTCCGGCAATTATGACCTTCGCCTGGAATGTTTGTGGGAGCAAATATATCATGTCGATTGCTCAACACTCAAGCAACCCCAGTCGGAGTGCGAAGTGCCAAGTGGAATAAGAGACGCCAGGAGCTAATCGATGGAGAAGGAGTAGGGACTTAAGGGCCTAAAGTTCCAGGCTTTCAATATTGCTACCAGTTCTTGTTCAAGATTGTCTGTCTCCTTCGACCAATTTCCTGGACTAAATCGCAGAGTTCGTGCCACGGGGAGTTGGGTCCCCTCGTTCTTCAAGGAGTGGTTGTATGACTCGCTGGTTAATCTGCTCCTTCAAATGTATCTCCAATATTTTAAAAGTCACGTGCGGCCCTTATAATCTTCATGGTTAAGCCCCCTTGATTACACGGCCGCTCGAAAAAGAAAGAGTATAAAAATACAGGCGCGGTACTAGAAAGCAAAATTAGGCATTATTTCGCAAAATATAGGCCAAAACTTCGTTGACTGTGCGCGTGGGAGAACACTGACTAGAGGAGCAGAGCAGGCAAGAGCATCCAGTGATTTTATCAAGAGAGGGACAGAACCACACTTACAGGAAGAAAACAGCATAAGAAAGAGAATAAGTAGACTAGAGAGCTGAAAGAAACTTATCTAAGCAACGAAAAACAAAGCTGAAATAAGGAATGGGAGAAGCCTTAGTGCAGATCACCTTTCATCACTTTCTCTAGAGTCCGCCCTTGGCCTTGGGTTCATCAGCTATGTGGTCTTCCTCGTTGTTCTTCCATTCTCGAGTACAGATCCAACCACAGGAATCTCTGTATGTATGCGCTGATGGGGCTATACCTCCCGGACGAAAAACGTCTCAACCCTGTAAAATGTATATATATATAATTTTGAGGTTCTGGACGTCTTGGTATTGGATCCCGCTCTTTCTGTTAGGGCATAACATGAATTAGATTCTATTCTCTTCTTTATTCTTAAGAGAAACCCCCCCCACCAGAACCATTCTTTAAGACCACCAAGCCCTCTCGAATGGTTCTACTATAGAAGCTTTCACTGAGACCCGGGGACAAATCTTCACTCAACTGAGAAGTGAAACCTGTGACTAGATCGTCCCTGAAGAAGGATGCGACGGGAAGAATGGCATTTGAGAAGTGTTGCTTGACTTAACATTTAGGTTTCGGCATAACAAAGCTTGCACTGTCTTTTCGCACTTAGGCGCATCTAGATGCGTGCCTTGGTAATGATTCTACTACGGTGCCACAAATCGCCAAGCTGATCATAAGTAATCGTTTGTTGTTCATTGGATTGCCGGAGGAACTACTTCGTTAGTTGGGGCAGTGACTGCGATTTACCTTCTGAATAGCCTGGATTCTCCCGTCGAGATTCACTTTGAAGTCTTCCTAAACTCTTCCGACTGAATATGAGAAGCCTATAAAACAACCGAGCTACTATCATTTATTCATTATAGATTGAGATTCTCGTCGAATCTTGATGCACAATAGATGGAATAGCAAGCAAATAGCATCTTTCTAGCCTCATATTCGTGAATCAATCTCATTTAGAAGCCTTAACTCTATCTGTTCACACGAACGGGAAGTGGTTTAGGAAAGGACTTTAGAATCGGATGCGCCGCCCAGGGCGAGAAGGCCCTGACCCTGCCAACAAGTCAAAATCAAAAAAAAGAAAGAAGAGAACAAAGGAGGTGAAAGCCCTTCTAGGGATATGGCAAGAAATGAAGTAATGAAAAGGAAGTCATCGGGCCACCCCGCCCCCTTTGGATTTCCTCCCCAATTGCTGCGCAAAGTAAGGGTTCGCCCTTTACTTTTTTAGGATATGAAAGGCAAAGTTTCTCGCTGAAATAATTAGGATTTTCTCTTTGAACTCGTCCCGGATGGGCATTATGGCAAAGACAAGAAGAAGACAAAAGGAGAAAATGTTCCCAATGTCACAAATGGTGCCTCCACGGTTGACATCCGATCCAACCTAGTAGTAAGCTATCCGCCAAAAACAACAAAGATGATATGGTAATCGGGCGAAATTTTGCACTAGCGTAACTACATACTTTTATTAAAAAGGGTAAAGCCAGCAGACATATAAAAACTGTGCTATTGCGGCTACCCTCCCGCTTTGTCAGGTATAACGCGAAAGAATGGCATGGATCGGTAGGAATACCATGCCGGCACAATAGGAGGCGGGGTGGGCATCGGGATTAGCGGGTATATAATTGTCGGGATGCCCCAAAACATTAGGAGCAGAAAAAATTTGAAAATGGAAGAAAAGATAGCAAAAGCTACCCAACCTACCATATCCTTTCAAAATAATAATAAGGGTAGAAGGCAATTTTAATCCTATATGAATTTAATATCACTAATGGATTATTTGATCCATATTGATGCAATGCGCCCCAGAGGAAGAATATCTGGCGCCCCCAAAGAAAGGGGAGTAAATAATGAAGACTAAAAAAACGATTTAAGGTGGCATTGCCCACGGAGAAACCACCCCAAACCAAAGACAAGTCACTATGGTATCTCCTACTACAGGTATGGCGCTAGCTAAGCTTGTATTACTGTACTCCCAAAAGCTCATCTCCCAAGGTGGTACGTAATCGCTATAAAGCTGTCACAAATCATTAATAGGAAGATTACAACTCCGCTACACCGAACAAATTCCCTAGGAACTGCTTATACCTCCCATAATATAGACTACGAAACATATGAAAGTGAACCACAATGAGAACATACTGTGCCCCATTAGCTGCATATAACGGAGAAACCAGCCCCCTTCAACATCTCACTCATAATGTGTTTAGCCTGTTGAAAGCTAGATTCCACATGAGGGGTGTAATGTGCATGCTAGAAAAAACGCCAGTCACATCTGAATGACTAAACAAAATACCACAACAGACCAGAACCCCGCCCAATAATGAAGAATTCTCGGGGTTGGAGAATTTTTATGCAAATGCCTGATTAAGTAGGTAGAATATAAGGTGTGTGTGTGTGTGTGTGTATCACGTGAAATAAACTCTGATAGATCATCATTCATATAGTTTTCCATTCCTTTTCTATCGTGATAATCCTGACAACTCTTAAAGTAAAGAAAGCCAACCGCTTGCCTATGCCGCCTAAGCGGCCCGGTGCACGTTTCCTTAAATAGAATGAATTGGGAAGAGAAGTAGGTGAGGTCTTTCCAACAACAAATGGAGGGAAATAAACTTTTTCATTCAGACGCAGTTGCAGCCTTATTATATAGATCTAGATAAAGGACAAAGCACTGGTCCCAGTACAGCTACTGTGTTGACTGATAACGAATAAAACGAGAATTCATGTTTAATTAAGCGTCCACAAAATCGATCGTGAGCACAGACGATTTGATAACAGAGAACATGTACTATTTCGTAAAGGCTAAAAAGAGATAGAACACTCTTTCCTACTCCAGGCAAGTACTACGGTACGCATACGGACGATAACTCCAGCCTACTGCTCCGTACAGAGTAAGGATTCAGGGCTCTAAAAAATGTTTATGTTAGGTTCTTAGTAGCATCGATACATTTTTCTTCTTTTACTTCACATAGCCTTTCGTCTCGCTTGATAGCAGGAAGGTCTCCAAAAGTATGGAAAAGCTGGAAGGACTTGTATCAGCCATGCCGGTGTGTTTTTGGATTCTATTCAAGAGCCCAAGAGACTTGACGCAGCTTTTGTTGTTTCCATGCTTGAAGTGATTGTTACGACCACGAAGAAACGACAAAGATCCAACTACGGATATATAGAGACAGAACTGCTAAGGGCATTCCATCCAGCGTAAGACATCTGATAATCTGGAATGCGACGTGGGAAATACCCGAAACCCTAAGAAAGCATGGGAAAGAAGTCGGATTCACCCCGAAAAAAGTGATCCAAAAATGATTTGACCTAAAGTTTCAGAATGTCCACCAAAGATTTTACCTACCCATAGTGAAATCCTGCAAATAAAGCAAAAACGGCTCCAATAGAAAGTACATAATGGAAAGGTGCAACCACAATATAAGTATCATGTAGAGCAATGTCGAGCCCAGAATTTGCCCGGAACTATTCCAGTGAGTCCTCCTATGGTGAATACAAAAAGATTGAACCTACAGCAAATACATGGGTGGTTTTGTGTTTGTATCGAACCCCCCCACATGGTAGCGATCCAACTAAAGATTTTATTCCAGTGGGGACAGCTTGATCATGGTACTGGCGGTGAAGTAGGCACGGGTATCAACGTCTAAGCCCACAGTAACATATGATGAGCCCAAAGCAAGAAGCGAAAGAACACCGATCTGATCATGGCATGCTGCGTGAGGCGGGAAGGAGGCCTAGATAACCGAGAAGACCCGGTTGTCCCGAAAAAGAGAGAAACGATATGACGTATGGATACCGGATCCAGCAGAATGGGAATATACACCTCTGGATGGCCGAAGAAACCGAAAGAGAGCTGGGATAAGTGGGGTCTCCCCCGTCCAGCGGGAATCAAGAAAAGGTTGTATTAAGTTTCGATCGGTTAATAACATGGAATTGCCCCCCTGCCAGTACCGGAAGTGATAGAAAAGTGGGATGCTGTATAGAACGTACCACCAAATGGGGTGATCGTATTCATAGTCATTCCAGGTACACGCATGTTGGAGATAAGTTTTGTTATAAAGTTGATAGAACCTAAATGGATGAAACCCCAGATAGATGAGGACTAGAAATTGCTGAATCAACGGCTTCCTCCGAATGGCTGGTAATACCACTTAAGGGCGGATAGAGACCGTCCACCCAGTGCCAGCTACCCACTTCTACTAAGGCTGGGGCTTAAGGAGCAAGAGACTTGGTGGCAACAACCAGAATGAAATATTATTTTAATAGGGGAAATGGCATGTCAAGGAGGCGCACCTATCAGAATCGAACAGACATTACCAGATCCACCTATCATCAGCCGCATAACCATAAAAAAGATCATTAAAAAGGCGTGAGCCGTTAGTAAACATTATAAAGTTGATGATTTCCCGCCAAGAATGTGATCGCCGGGTCGTGCTAATCCATACGAATCAGTACTGAGAAGCCATGTGCCCATCACTCAGCAATGGCACAAAGATGAAATAGAGAGTCCCCTATAGTCTTTTGTGGTTTAGTGGAGAACAGCCAGCGGACCGGATTTGTCGTAAATTGAGATCTTTGTTTCCTTCCTTATCAGAGAAGGGTCCCTCTTAGGGAGCTGGGGCTTCCTTTTTAAAAAGGGGGGCTAATACACAGGGAAGAGCTTACTAAAAAAAAGACTAACGAACGACAGAGCTCTTACTACATATATAATTTCATAAGTCCATCTCTCCTCTGCCAACAAAAATTTTATTATCCCGGCTTAATAAAGTAATAGAGATTTTGCGTTTTTTCCAAACGAAACTAAGGCACGTTTTCTTTATCATGCGGGAGAGCTCTTTTTGTGGTCTCACTTACCACCATCTGAAATGCGCGATACTTCGATTGGTGGAAGCAGTCTATGAAGATTCCCCCCTTTTCTACGGGCAATTCCTCCCCTCTTTCGGTAAGCATCCAGTAGCTAGCAAATGAACAGTGCTCTAAGCGTGTCCGGTAGGCGTATACGTCGTGTGAAAGCGGCCTTTCAAGGGTCCAAGCAATAGCTAAGGTTTTGTTGATGGCGATCCCTGGCTAACAATCCCAGGGCATCATAAATAGTACCTTCTCTTCCCGACGCTTTCCACTTTCGCATATGGCTTTATATTCTCTAGGCGTCAGACCCCAATAAGTTTTTTGATTCAATCGCGTTTCAGTTTAGACCGGGGCGATGGCAAAGTCTTAGAAACAATAGCACGAACTCTTGTTTTTTACCTTCTTTCATGCGGAAGTTACCACTTCTTGATTCAATTGTTTTTTTGCTCACACAGACCAAGTCCCCCCCATATAGCTTAGAATTTCCGAGCAATTGGAAGCCAGCTTTCGATGAACGAGGCCGAAGAATTTATATTACGTACGCGATTCCGTTACTGCCATCGTTAATATCAGCCAACTCCCAGTTTTCCAACGTGCTAACTAGGATTGCTATTCTTGCGATAGAATGCTCAATTTTACCATAAAATGGATATGATTCAAAGCCAGACTAGTCAGATAAGATAAGTAGAATTCCCGTCAGAAGTCTTCCTTACTTAAGAAATATCCCTGGCTGGGAGAGCTTTCTTGCTTAAGGGTGGAACCGAGGCAGGGCTAGTTGCTTGGGATTACTGGCTAGCAGAGGTAAAGCGCATACAAGGGAAGGGCAAAACAAATAGTAGTATCCGGAGACTGACGGTCCTTCGTAGGCTTTGACTATGATTCTCCCCGCCCACCTTTCTATAGTTAATAGCAATAGCAAGTATAATGCTCTAAAGCTATACAGTATCGTAGCAAGTATTGCAAAGGAAACCGTTACTAGGGACTGTATGAATGTCAAGAGACTCTACCTAGTTAATAACCCGTATTTCCGTCCTCCCTAATTGGCCCAGAGCAACTAGAAAGAGATTCTTTAACCAGAAAGATACTGTAATAAATAAGCTCAGCCTAGGCATAAGCTCTACTTTCTTTCTCTCTCGTGTGGTTTCTCTTGTCAGTCAGGTGAGGAGAGCCTCTCTTATCTATTTTTATTAGGTTAATAAGTAAGTCTGGCGCTGTTTCTCCTTATCATGGAAACTCAACTCAGTGTCTGCATCTTTTTGCTTTGATACCAGGAGCACACAGCCCTGGGATGATTAACTGAATTCTTCCACAAGCCGGCTTAACAACTTTAGGGGACTGGTATGCCGGACTTAACCATTGGGCAACACTTGTCTGAACGTCCTGGATCACCAGGCGAAATAACCAATCCGCATCATCATCCTGTGTCGTCACCGTCACCATCTACATCCCTACAGCATCATTGCCTGTCGGCCTTCACCATTTTGATTCGGCAACTATAAATGTCCTCAGCAGTTTCCACAATCCCAGACCAGCAATGAAGATGGACGAGGAGGGGCCTGGCAGAGGTTCAGGCATTTTTGTATGCTAGGAGTTCTTTTCCGCAGGGTAAGGACGCTCTTTGTAGATCAGCAAGCTAATTTCAGGAAAAGAAACGAGACACGGTCAGGGCATTGCCTGCAGATGTTAACTAACCTCTTTCACATTCAGCGCACTGTGCCTTGGTGATGATGAAGCTTTCAGATTATCGTGTATTGACTGCAACCAATGGGGCAGGTTAGCTGAATGGTCGGCCAAGGTGTTTGATGAAGCTTATCATACTTCAGCATTTGTTTGTTCACATTTTAATCTGCTATTGCTACATTATATTGATTATAGTACGTTATGTAGCTGGGCCGTTGTTCGGGGATGAAATCCGTGGAAAGGATACGCGCACATTGTTTTGTAAACCTTTCAGAATGGCCTAGGCTTTTCCCCCTTAAACTATCAAATTGCTAAAGCCTTGACATCATAATCATTCTTGAAGGCAGCTTGCAATAACCGGTCGTTCCTTTGTCATGTCAGGAGAAGGCGGGGCCACTAAAGCCTGGCCACGAGGGCATCTTCTCTTCTACTTATACGAGAGAGCCGCACAGCTGCTTCCCGAAAGGCCCCAAAAATAAGCCTTATGGCACATTTGGGGCTAGACATATACCATGTGCTTCAGGCGGTCATAAAGCTTTGGATCGGCGCCCAGGCAGTTGGGACTGCAACAAAGCACTAAAGAATCAACTCGAGCAACCCTTCTGCCCTTGTGAGGGAATTACCAAGTAAGGAGACTTTTACGGCTCGTACAAATCGGGGATAGTACGGCATCTTTTTGCGATCTTACTGTCGAAGACTGAAAGGGTAAGAAACTCTGGAGATATAGTTGTAAGAAAAAGGAAGGAAGAACAAAGGGGGGCCAAACAAATACAAACAATGACTAAGGCAATAGAAGAAGGAGCTATGGAAGCCAAGCTTTCGATAGCTACCGTTTGAGGGAGTTATATCGAAGACCAGAGAATCCCTGCTTTCAAAAGCCTTTGAAACGTGTCATATGCGGAGTGATTAAATAGGCTAAACGCGGGCAGACATTAACGCTCTTACTAACTCTGAGACATCTAAAAGAGAAGAAAAAAGAGGCATATAGAAATCAAGCCGTTGCGAGCCAGCGTAGACGAGAGAAATAAAAGACGGCAATAATTGTCAGGAGCTGCTAGACTGTCAACTAGCTAGGCAAGTAGTATATAATAACTCGAACTAAGTGAAAAGAGAGGTTACGGAGTCCACTCGACCGACGGGTGAGAAGCACTTAGAAAGGACCCTAACGGTAGAGATATTAGTATAGTGAGAGTAAGAGAAGAAATACAAAAGCGACAGCAATTGTCACATTGCGAAGAGAGACAGGATTCCAATACAAGGCAGAGTAAATTTTCAAAACGCATGCATAAGAGACCCTGACATCCATTTATGTTCTGTGGTTGGATATATAAGGAAATATATGTACGGGTGGGTATATTGTATAGCTCATAATGCGTGTTTCTCATCTACTTGCCTAAATTTATGGTTTATTCGCATTCCACCGGTGATTAGCAGGCCCTACTTTTCTTTCCTCGGCTTCACCTTCAATGCGACCGACCTACCTTCTGAAGTTACTACGATTACATTGTAGTGGTGGGCGGGACAGCCGTTGTCCCTTGGCGGGCGACATTGGTAACAAGTTTTCCGCGTGTTGTTGCTTGAAAGGGGTGGAATGTCCCGTACGGAAACACCCTAATCTGATGACAAACGGTTTTTCTTGGAAAACTAAACGAATGGATCATTTTTAGTCCACTGCCCAACTTTCCACATCCAAGAGGGAGTTCCGAACGCCCGAGGCGAGTATTGGGGGGAAGCAGCGCCATTACGCGGGTTTCTATAGGTCGGGCAGATCCTATTTATGCAAGAACCTGGCTTATTGGGATCTCGGAGTGGTTAACGCATTCTATGATGGGTTGAGAAGGCCTTGTGTTACAGCCGGACCTCAAGAAATGGCAATCCGCTGTCAGAGATGGCCTAATTGAAGCTGGGTTGGATCCTACAACGGTTTCAATTGAAATCACTATGTGGGTACCAGATTGGAGCACTACAGTTATAGGATGGGTATCGCCGCAGTGGTAGGTGTCATCTTCAGCAATAGGCTAACCCTTGAATATCCGGTTGCGTGTGCATGCCATTGTCGAGAGGAGCTTGGTAAGCATCATTATTCTCTTCTGCTTTAAGCTGCCTCCAAACAATCGCTATTGGGGTTGGTCTCCCGCGACGCACCCACGAGAAAAGAGAAAGAGCTAGAGGCAGCTCTAGAGACAAGACAGAAGCATCTTTCTATATATTCTTTTCCAAGCTGGTCAAGTTATACAAAAGGGCTAAAACGCAGCTCACAAAAAAAGAGGTGCGTTACGGGGACAGGATTTTTTGAACCAGAACCAGGAACAAGATACCGCATCGACGCTTTTGTCATGGAACATCAATCCCCAATCGCTTACATTCTAAAAGGTCCAACCCGGGTGGTTAATGGCTGTTGTTTCACAGCGCGTATAACACGCAGCAAGTCAACTTTCCTTCTGACGCTAACTCCTGAAATGTGAGCTATGCTCGGTAAGAAGCCTGCCAGACCACAACCTAATGTCTCGAGCCGCGATCAATGGCACTCACACTTCTTTATTCAAGTAGCATAATAGGTCTTCCTCAAGTAAGTAGCCCTATTATTCAAGCGGCTATGTAGCTAGACAGCAGCGAGTGTAGCGTCGAAGCCGACTAGTGTGTTATATCGGTAAGAGAATAGCAATACAAATAGATGCCTTCTATAGCTAGACAGTATATCTCAGTATTGCAAAGAACCTCCGGCAAGTCTACTGTATAGTCCTTATATGCAATTAGTTAGTAAGCCCCGCTATCTAGCAACCCTACCGACTTCTATTCTAATAAACTATCTTGATGCAAGCTAATACACGTCATAATCAATGAGCAAGTACGTGCTATGAGAAGCGTTGTTTCTTAGATAAGATAGTTTATAGGCAACGTAGGTCGTATGAAGAGTATATAGCTGTGAGGCTTCGCCGACTGAGAACAGAAGAGGAGTCGCCGACGGAGAATACCGGTTTTTATTCGTTGTATTTGATTCTAATAAAGGCTGTATCGATTTTCTGTATATGAGTTGAACCATCTACCTCGCGACATGATAGATTTGAGCCGTATGACTTCTGGCAATCTAATAAGAACTTCTCTTTAAATGGAACATGTAGGAACGTAAATAACGGTTTTTACGTCTATGTCTGCATGCTCCCCAAAGTTTGATTTCTGTATATAGAGTTAAAGAAAGAAAAGAAAGCAGGA
Source organism: Daucus carota subsp. sativus (assembly GCF_001625215.2). Classification (NCBI taxonomy): domain Eukaryota; kingdom Viridiplantae; phylum Streptophyta; class Magnoliopsida; order Apiales; family Apiaceae; genus Daucus; species Daucus carota. The sequence goes on from NC_030381.2 coordinate 791,636, forward strand.
GTAGACCTATAACGGGATACACGATAGAAGAAAGAGGTGTATAGAATACAATGTTGTTGAAGAGTTCTGCTGTTTTAGCAAGTTATTGTAGCTATTGTTGTTTGAACTAAGCAAGTGTAGCTAACCTCGCATTCTGTAGCTGAAAGCGCTATTCATGTTGAGTGCTTCTAACTATTAGCCTCTTTGTCCGTAAGTTTCTCTTTTAGTAAGTTGGCTGGAGTACGTGTAAAGCAGAAAAGCGATGTAGACTTTATAGCATTACAGTATAGTACAAGAAACCGTGTGCTAGGAGGCCAATAGACTCTACGAGGAATAGGCGTGTTATATGCGTTATAACAAGGTTTTACTTGCTGTTAATGTATCCGGGGTCTTACCCAAACCCAACCAGACTTATGGCACTGTAGTCACTGCAATCGACTTGAAAGAAATCCCTTAGCTTAGCGACATCCGAGGTGAATGCTTTTCGCTGTTCAAAGAAATGCTTACCAGGTCGGGGCTTGATCCGCAAATCCAATAGCCGCAATTAGTTCGGAAGACAATGCCGGTCTCGGGTCTAGTAAGACTGGACTTGCAGCAGATTTCAGTGGCATCGGACGCAGAGGCGCGGCACAGGTGGCATCGTGCGTAGGTAGAGGCCGTAGGCACAACCCTATTCTATTAGTAAGCCTTAATGGGGCGGGGCATGAAGCTACAGGTTCTATTTGCGGGTCGTGAGACAGGAGGTTCGGAGGCAACTGTTATATAGGCAGCCATGCATATTAATAGATCTTTCGTCTTTTTTTCTTTTATGTCTTAGAAAGAAATGCCAGAGTGCTGAGCGAAAGCAGCTCGACGAAAGAAGAAGCTTCCAACAATCAACAGTCAAAAAAGACGTTGTTGCGTTAGTTTCGTAACGAAATCCCTCGGGGGGCAATAGGAAGCGACTACACCACCTTGTTTGAGGCTTATTGTCGAGCGTTTCCCCACCAAACAGGTTTGAATCCTGCGATTTCTCTTTAAACTGAACAGGCCCGAAAGATTTCTATGTATGTGTCAACGTTGACAAAGCTGTTTACGTAATAGGCTTGCTGGCTAGAAACTAGGAATTTTGAATGTTGAGATGACTGGTTTATTATCGACACTCGAGTAGACAAGCAAGCCCCTTATTTAGCCTCTATCGCGCAAAGGGCTCCACAGGTGTTATGTGTTACTGAAAGCATAAACGAACGGAAGGACAGCATCTTTAGCTGCATAGCGAGGTCGGATGGAACGAAGAGGACTAAACCCGTAATCGTTCCGGCCTCTGGTCGAGCTAATCGCGGTAGCGAGCAGAAGAAGAAGCGAAGGCTACAGGCAGTCCATTCTTCTTATCTACGTAAGACATAGAAGAGAAGTTCAGCTAGCTTTCCGTAACGGGGATACTAACTAGCGACCTTGCGTCCCTATAGTAGCACACGCGAAGGCCGTCGTCAGGTGTCGGAATCACATTTAGATTGGTCTATGAACTCAATACCAGAAAAGAAGCAGCTAACAACTGAGAATAGAGGGAAGGGACATTGCTTTCACACTTCCTCTTTCGTCATTCTAAAGCAAGGAATGAAGTAGCCGTATAGGCAGAAGGAAGGGTAAATAGGAAGGCAATGACTTCATCGTAATAGATAGATCATACTTTAAAATGCGGTCGAACTCTAATGAGAGATTGTTGCATTCATTAAATCAAAGGAAACGATACATGTTGATTGCGCGGATAAGCCTTCTTTCCGGGATTTTATGAGTGAGTACTAATATGGTAAAGCCCCATATGCTATCAGTAAAATGATCCACGTTGATTGCGGTGGAATGCTAGGTATCCTTGGTGTTACCTTACATCCACGTAGGATAGAAGGTTAAAAATAAGATAGGTTGAAGACCGAAGTCTATGTGCCATGGTACAAGTCTCTTAGCAGTTAACAACACCATCTGATTCTCATATATAAGAATTCCCGGCAGGCGGCATCAAAGCACAACGGCTTCGGCGGAGTTTTTTACGCCTTCCTGTAACAGGTTTCTCACAGATAGATGAATACAATACAAGTGAAGCCACCGGCCTAGAAAGATATGTTCTTCTTCGATCTCTTGCACAAAGAAAGCTAAGCTCTATTGGCAATCTCTATTCTTTCGATAAGACCCGACTCCCGCTGGTCGAGCATCTTCAGAACCTACGGCAGTAAGAAAAAAGGTGCATAAGAGAAGTTTAGTGTTCTAGAAAGAGGTGCAGCAAGTGAGTAGACCTATATACGGTAGACGAACGATCGATCTCAACTAGCTATGGTATTAGTGAATGCGGGAGACAAGCGTTAGCCCAAAAGGCGTTAGCTGGCTCCGAATGAAAAGACCAGAAAAAGTCCTGTAAGAAAAGCTCTATAGCAGTGAGTATAACCATATACGGTATACGAACGATAGAAGACAAAGAAAAGAAAGAAGGAGCTAAGCAAGGGCGGTTAGCTTACAAATCTGCTAAAGCATGTCTGTCCTCTTCTGAAAGGTGATGGCTTGGTTGGCTTTGCTCGTGCAGAAATGAAAGATGAAATGAGTCCCTGCTCTCCTTTTTAGAGACTTTTCTCAGCTCCCATTTCGGCTAGACCATCGGAAATCTTCAACTTTCACAGGCTAAGCCACATAACATATTAAAAAATCACGGGATTAAGTCGACATAAATCCTAACTTCAGTCCCAGGTTTTCCCAATTGATTTCCTTTTGCAGGTAGAGTAGGGGCATTTCACTCACCTTAGAGTGAGTGAGGGGCTTCCAGACATAAAAGAACTCTGGAAACAAAGTCCGTTACCTGGTGGTCGCCTCTTGGCAAACCCTGTGCTTTAGCTATCTGGTCGAATGCTCCTTCTTCGATTGAATGAAGTCCTTCTGAACTGGAATCATAACTGGGACTCGAACCATATCTACGTGGCGACTTTCCTTTAGTCGAGATCATGAGGACGGGAAAATCCCGCTGCCCAGGTCCTCGCGCCCTCCTCCACCTTTCGTCGAGGTATTTGCCTAGCTGCCTTACTGTAAACCCCCCCCCTATTCTTATGCGCCGTCGTCTTCCCAAGACCTTATGTTCAAATATAACCCCGCGCCCCTCTTATCGCCCCCTTCCTGCCACGCCTTCTGAGTGCGGCTTCTGTTTCCGCCGCTTCGGCGTAAATTCATAAAAATCCGCTTGGACTTGCCCGGAAAAAAGGACTATCCCTTCCCCGCTTCTCTCAGGCTTTCGATGAAAGGACGCAATAGGCAGGAAATTAGAAAACGAAATATCTCAACGCTGCTATTATTAAAAATATACCGCTGAGCTAACGAGGTTAAAAGAAAAAAGAAATTGGGCCATCTTTCCCGAGAGAGGCCGCCCCCTCTCAGGGCAGGGGCAGCAAGTCTTCTATTTTTCTATTTTTATCAACTGCTCTCGGAAGGACGAGCTTTCCTGTTTCCTGGGCTCTACTTCGCCCGTCTACGCTCCGACTCCCAAGCAAGAATTTAAAAAACGATGTTTTCCAATTTGATAGTCGAGACGAGAAGTCTTCGACTTACCTACCCGCCATTGACGATTTCAAGACAACGTTGGTCTCAAAAAATGAAAATAGGGAATCAAGATCTAGATGGAGTCCCTAGCTTTATCTCTATCCACGAGATCCTATCTATAGGGAGAGAGATCCATCTATGAATCGATCTAAGAGTATCCTCTATCCGGAGGATATGTACCCTAGGAGCGACGACGTACGCCGATGCCGATCTTTATATGTTGTTTGGCCACGTCCGTTTCCCGCTCCGAAGAGAGGTTTTGGATCTTTCAATCTTTAATGTCGTGAGGGATGTGACCTATGTTAAGGTCGCATAAGATACCTACAGCTTTTTAGTGTTTCTATGATTCACCCTCCGAATAATGAGTAGGCAGTTCGATTCGTTTATTTTTCTCCTCAATAGTAAACGGTGGGAGGGGGTCGGCGGAGCAATAGGTCGAATTACTATATAAAGAAGAGTTGTAAACTATAGGACTTCTTGTTCGGGAGAAGATTTCGGTTTGTCTCGTTCCTTCTCTTCGATAAGATAGGGATTTGAAATGAGACAATTCTCTTCATTTTGTGTGCTCAGCGAAAGAACTGCCTAAGCATACTATTGTATTTTTATGGATTCAAAAAGTTCTTTGTTCTTTAATAAGTCTTCTTCTTGCATAGAAGAACGCAACTGTTAGCAAAAACCGCGTCTTTTAGTAGTAGGGCGCCATCCCCTACTTATTTTTGAGTAAGGCGGAACCTTCTGTTTTGGTTCTTCTCCACATTCTTACCGGGTGATCACGGCATTGTCCTATTATTTTTTTCAAACTGAGATTTCGATAGAGAAGGATCTCCTTATTTCGGCACACGCGGGCTCTCGCGTCATTTTTCTTGAAAAGATATTATATCACCGCGGGATCACTTTAAATGAGTAATGCGTACCATTCCATTATTCACACAAAACCCTCGATGACTTATCGGCTGCCTTGCTTGAGGATAGTTTCACGAAATGGAGACGAACCGGATAACGTTCCGATCTATTTTTTCTGGATTGAGTAGAAAAGGATTATGAAGTTCGTGTCTCTTCCTCTGGGCATCTCTGTGATGGGTAATCGCCATGAAAAAGGGGCAACTTTCGTGTAGTTTGTGAGGTATGGGATGTAAGCGTGGGGGGTGAAGATGGTGCTCTCGAAATAAAATACGGTTTCTCTGGAAGAGATCGTCATTCTTGTTTCTCCATGTTCGGAGTGAATGCGGCGTTGTATTAGTATTAAGTGTCGGCTGTTGCGACAAACAGCTCTCCTGCAATGCTACACGACAGAGGGTGTGCAAGATACAAATAGAATCTGATTCAACGTGCAGGCACGTCGTATCTCGTTAATCAGTCTTTTTCGTCACATCGGGGCTATGGGAGTTCGAACCCACACAAGAACGACCATGCACGTGAACTCTAACTGTCGCCCGCTAAACACTTAGCGACCGGATTTTTTATTACAAAAGAAAGCATTCACCGACTGACTTATGAAACTCAAATCTTTTTTTTTTTGTTAAGCATGCCGCAGCGGTCATCCTGAGCCAGGATCGAACTCTTCTTTGAGACGAAAGGAAGAAGATAACTTTCGTATTTTGGTAACTCTTAAGGATCGGTGTTTAAAACCTGAATGCGATTAATAGATTCTACAGCAATAGTCCTCGGACTCGAAACTATAACGAAAATGGCTAACCCAATTAGGCAGATTCCGCGGCTGCCACCTTGGAACCAATGAAGCAATGATTGGCCCTCATATCATCCGAAGAACGGAAATACCAAAAGTTCGAATTCACAGCTAATAACATTGATTCTATTGGCATTGACATAATGGAATATTTCGTCTTATTAGGAGGGGATTCCCCGAATACCTGAAATAGAGATGAGCATAGAAATGGGAAATATTTGATAGGATCCGTTCGGGAACGAAATGCTCAGAGAAATTCAAATTAAAAACGACCTAGTCTTCACCCACTCACGTACCACTTGAATGGCGAACAACCGAACCCTTGGACCGTTCTTCAACCCCAGGATGTGATGAGTCTACATCGAGTTGGCCAAACCGACTCCGCGAACTTCCTACGCCAGAATAATTCCGATAGATAGAATCGCTATGATAATATCATAATAACATAATAGGGTTGGTCACAATAACAATATAGGGGTCAAACGGGGATGAAAGGGGGGGGGGGGGGGGAAAAGGGGGGGGGGGGGGGGGGGGGGGGGAAAACTCCCGAATTGTCCGACATACCATCATGGTAGGGTACTCTATATCCAGACCTTCGCATAATCTATATACCACGTCTGGGACTCCCCGATTTTCAAGCATCCAGCTAGCTTCACGTCATAGGCTTTGGTTATCGTCTATACTTGCGACCGGAGGGAGAAATCATAAGTAGTCATGTCCAACTCTCGGTGCAGCAACGTAATGTAATCTAGGTTTGTATAGTTCCATAAAGAAATCATAACGCTGCACAAGCAAAAACGTATGAACTCGATAGCGCTGATATAGTAGTAGGATCACTTATTTCACCCGGATCCAAACCGAGGATGAAATAAATTAGATTCTTATAGGCCAAGATAAGAATACCCGGGATCACACCGTATCCCCTGCAACGGTATTTCCGATGGCTGATCCAGATGCATCACTCAGAGATTGAGAAGAGAGAGCAATTGTCCCTATTGAACCCGTGCAGTTCCTTACGTTTCTTCGTTCTTTCTAATTCATTCAATTCAAGACGGGTTCTGAACGCCGCATACATCATCTTCAACCAACCTCCAACTTCCCACCCTTTCTTTGAACCTTGTTCCAATGATCGAACTTAAAGATAATGAGCGGAGTGCCATTTGATGAGTAACTGAGAACAAAAGGAGAGGGAATGGAAAGAATGAGTAATGAAAGAGGAAGTCAGTGCTAGTAGTAACGACTTGTCCACGACCATTGGTCATATAGAATCCATGTCCGCGGTGTATCAAAAAACATTCTTTTCGCGAAGCGTATATAATAAATAAGAGTGAAAGGGTCACCCCGAACAGGGGGTACTAACTAGCAGCTGAGTCCTCTCCCTCCGACCCGCAGGAGATAGTTGCCGGCATATACGGCTCACCAACTTCACTTGCCTCTAATGGGGGCTCGCTCCATGCAGGTTCGGATCACTTACAATACACGCTCTACGAAGAAAGGGGTTGGGTTAGCTCGTTTTCAAGATGATTCTTTTCTGTATTTGTTCGATGAGAAATTGCGAGACGAAAAAGGACCCATCTTTTTCGACTGGGAATGCGCCGCCTGTTTTGTCCACTTTCTCATCCCCCTCTAGAAAATGATGATAAAAAAGGAGGCGAGCTTGCTTCTTATTCGCGTCTTTTATCTCTTCCTCGCTGCCTCGCTCGTTGTCAACTATGTTGAATAAAGATTTGGAACCCTGTAGAGATGAAGAGGGGCCAAGGATCTTCTCTGCAACAAGTGCTTCTCGAGGCTCCACTCGTCCCCCCTGAATAGGTAAGGCCCCGTTAACAGCATTCAACCTCTGATTCGAAACCATCGAATTTACGAGATCAAGTCTACAAAAAGATGCACAAGAGGTGAATGAAAAGATGGTTGATAAGAAAGTGTTCTGTTTTTCTCCTTCAAAGATTCGTTAAATCTACTCCTGGAAAACTGGCTACCCTGGCACAGAGCCTGTGTCCGGATCTTGGGGCTAAATATGATTTCGATCATGAGCAACTCAAAACTGTGGAAGATATCTCTCTTAGGGAAGAAGAATTGCGTGAGTATTTGAAGCAGATGTGCTTCTACTTGGAGGAGTTCTGAAAAAAGCTCAAGAGATCATCTTGAATATCTATAAGGTGAACCTAAATACAGTCTTGACCATATCATCCCTAGCTATGAGAAATCTTTCGTATTCAATACTATGATGCTTCGTCTTTTCCAATCCACATCCCAAACGTGAATGAAGATCAATTCATCAGGAAGGGCTACTACGGAGGTCATGTTGATGTCTATAACCAAGAGGTGAGAACTTGTACTAACTAGGATTTGAACTCTCTCTATCCTATGTGATGCAAGAATACCCAATGCCTGCTGGTAAAACCATACTGGAATGGAGATCTGAGGGAAGAAGATTTAGACACCCTCTATGGATTTATTGAGGCTTATGGTGAAATGCCCGATTCTATCAAAAAACATTTCTACCCTATAGGGAAAAGGTTAAATGGATCTCTCATCTTTCAACAGGATACTTTGTCGGTGTTTTACTATAGCGAGGAGTTGAAATATGGCTCGCGGATTTGGGCTACACCAATCTACCTCTACGTGCTATCTCTTTAAGAAGACGGAAAGCCCTTTGCAAGACCTTTTGTCAACGGAGCTATAGTACTAGCAGGTTAGAGGCTAAGAAATATGATGATGAGGAAATGTTCTTATGTTTACCAAAATCCTTATGAATTCACTTTACGGCAGATTTGGTATCAATCCAAAAATGACTATTACCGGAGATCTGCAATCAAGATTGTTACAATCAATTAGTAGAAAGGATACTTTCATAAATGGGGACAAACTGTACGAAGATACATACGTAGCGAATTTAAAGAAGATTTATCAACAGATAGTTGGGACCCGCCTAAGAATGCTGCAGTCCAACTAGCACGGCTATTACAGCATGTGCAAAGGATCCATATGTATCCATATATACGCAAGAGAGGACTGCTACTACACATGACACAGACTCTATAGTTCTTGGTAACCCACTCCTCAGATGATATGGTATCTTCTCAGTCCTTAGGGAAATTGAAGCTAGAAGATCAATAGCGTGGGGGCTCTTTTTAGCACCTAAAACCTATTGCTTTACTACAATTGATGGAAAGATGTACTAAACACCAAGGGTGCAGCAGAAAACATTTTGTTGACATTGATTGGTATGAAACCAATATGCTAATAGAAGAACGAGAAAAGGTACCGTATTCGACTCCCTTTGGTGTTGATTGGAATCAACTTCGGATTGTAAGGAAAACGTCCACATCTTGCGATGAATGTGGATATCGGTACCAAAAGGAAAGTGGTATACAGTGAAAATAATGTTTGGTTGGAGACCACACCCTTTAAAGTGGAAAACTTAAAAGACTGCTCAAATCAGGACTTGAGATACATTATCAAGAAAATCCAACATGAGAAAGATAAAGAAGATGAGACTACTAACACTTCTTCAACTACGCCTACGGATGGCAAGAAAGAGACAGAAAGCAGCAACGTTGATGATAGCACTTCTTCGCCAACCAGCTCTTCAACAACCATTGATGATAGAACTTCGACTAATGCACCTTATAGCACTGTTGAGAACCCACGCTCTGGCAATGATAGTGATGAAGACGGCTACGCCAGTGATAGAAACGAACGCTCAGACTCACGCTCTGGCAATGATAGCAATAACCATAACAGCAACGAACGCTCAGGTGGCAACAACGTTGATGAACGCTCAGACTCACGCTCTGGCTACGGCAGTTCACATGAAAGCAATGATAATAGCAATAGCTCTGGGAGTGATGAAGACGGTGACAATAAGGATGAAATCCTACCGGATAAAGAAGATGAGACTACTAACACTTCTGAGAAGTCTTCTTCAACTACGCCTACGGATGGCAACAAAGAGACAGAAGCAAGAACTGTTCGTTCAGATGGCAATGGCAGCTACTATGATAGCACTTCTTATAGCACTGTTGACACTCAACATACGGATGACCATGATAGTGAACCAGAGAATAGCTCCCCTGGCAACGATAGCAATAACAACAATGATAATAGCTCTGGTAACGGCAAGGGATGGTCCTTAGAGAAAGAATATGATAACAATTCTGGGAGTGACAATAAGAGTTGTACCCCTCCTGAGAACCATTCTTCAAGTGATTCAGACAACAATAACAATAGGACTTCTTCGCCTACCACAACTAACAGTTCTTCAGGATGGGATGCACTTGTAAAAGAGATGAAAAGAGAAAAAGAACAAAAAGAAAGAGATACAACTTCTTCAACTAGCAGCACTTGTGAGCCTACTTCTACCTATGCGCCTACTGCAAATGATTACACTACAGCGCGAAACGTAGATGATTATTCTCAACGTGACACCATAGGAGAAAATGAATTGATTGAACACTATGTTATTAGAATGGAGAACAAAGATAGAGTGAAAGAGATCTGGGATCGCAAAGCAAGAGCAGAAGAAATGCTGAGCAAACTCAATTCAGACAATGTATACAACCCTAGAACAAGAAATTATTGGAAAGATGAAATCAGGTGTGTAAACCGGGCCTATGCTATCTTCAAGACCCAGAAGGACATCAGGGAAGGTAAGACAACAGTAGAAGATATTACACTATCCAACTGGTATGCTGGGGATTATTCTGCGGATATTCCTTATCCCTATGATCCAGACGTTAAGATACTTCTTGACAAATTCAAGGATAAAGAAAAAGCACAACACGTATGGCTATGGAAAGAGAGAACCCATATGGAGCTAAAAAGAGAAGCTGAGAAGGGAGATAATGCTGACCAACGACTTTTGATGTTGTACAAATATCGTATAGCATGTGTCAAGGTCGCTTACTCTAAATACATGGATAGTCAACAAATGGATGGAGACGAAAGACTCGAATCTTTAGCAGACTTCCTACCCTCTAATGATAGCTATGATTATGAGAGCAATGGCAGCTACTATGATAGCTATGATGTAGAGAGCAATGGCAAGAATGATGATTCTAGCTTAACTACAAGTGTAAACGATACCACTACAAGCGAAGACAGAGTAACCAACGATTACACTACAAGCTCGAGCAATGACAGCTACTACGATAGCTCTTCTTCCATTGATATAAGTGCGCAGGAGCTGGATAGAAGTTCAGATAAGACTGATGATCATACGCAAGAACAAAGAGATAATGCTCATCTTTCAGAACCCTTTAAGCGCGACAAAGAGGTCGAGCATCTTGAGAAGAATCAAGATGATCCATAGATAAGCGGCAGAAAGATCTTCTATTATAGACACCTACTTATATTATATACAATCAAATCGATCTTCTCCACGTTCTATCGTGCCATCAGGTGCAATACGAAAGACTTTCTTTACAGGACCTATTCTCGAGTACATACATCCTAAAGTATCGATAGACTTTATATACCCGTTGACTAGCTCAAGATCTACCAGCAGATCTTCTATACCGAAGAAAGCCTTTTCTTGTTCATTGTCTTTAATAAAGATAAAAACGGTATCATAATACCTCTCAAACTCAATACTAGGATACTTTCGAGCAAAGCCAGGATCAAAGCTTTCGGCCAAGTATAGATTGAATAAGACTCTGCATATTTCACCTAGAGTTGGTATACCATAAGGAGATGGTGGATGATACATATCCTGATGTAAAATATTGAGTTCCATCAACTGAGATATGAGTCTATAGACAGACTTATCATGAAGGATAGGTGACAGCGTCTCTAATAAATGAGTTTTAGGAATGAAATTCAAGGATTCATCTAATTCAATTGAGTACAACCTTTGAACCCTTATACCTAGAAGACTTTTATAAAAAGCCTCGATACTTGATCGATTCAATATTCGGTAATCATCATTTAGCGGTAAGCTACCACAGAGAAACGATATAAGAAACGTGCTAAACCAGTGTAGACCACGACATCATCCTTATGCGGTAAAAGAACCTCTATAGAACCACGATGACGTCGACTTTTGCGAAACATGATATCAGGATAAGATGATATAAGTACTTCGGCATAATACTTTGAAAAAGCATACTCCGGGATGAGAAGATATCTTAGTGGAGATAGATGGACTCATCCGAACATATTTGTTGTAGAATTGATTCTAATTGATCAAGAGGCATAGACCAACTTGTAGTTGTCGTTAAATCGTTATGAACAAAGAGAATATCTTCCAATAGCTGTTGGCGTGTACATAAAGACGAGTTAAAGCGCTTTAGAATACAATATCCATATCCATTAGATAGATAATGGTTTTGAGAACGTAAGACGTTAGACACACTAAGTGAATGAAGTACAATGCCCATTTTTTTCCTTCTATACATTGTTCATTACATTACTCATATCTACTACACCTGTAGTAATTATGAAGGCAATCATTAAGCCTAAACATACATTCCGAAGAACCACACCACTAGCCGGGATATTCATCTCAGAAAACGGGGGAACATTCACAAATGTTGATTTGATCCTCTCAGACATATCCTTTTGAGCTGTAAACTCAACACAATTGTAGGAGGGATCCAAAAAGTCCATATTTAAGAGAGGATCATATGAGACGATAGGTGTAAAGAGCTCCATAGGAGCTTGACCATCAATACATGGGAAAAATGTATACCACACTGTGCAACCAAACCCCGAACAGGTTAATATTAAAAAACGTCCAAAGGTACCATTAAAGAAGGTTATAACCTCCACTAAGTTTTTATAGTAATTCACATCTAAGACACTTCTCATTCCATCCTGGCGACTAAACGAACACAACTCCCGTACCGATGACATCTTCTTACTCATGGATAAATGAAGCGAATTCATCCAGTGAGTGTAACTCCTCTTCATCAAACTAGATGGAAATCGAGCATCATGCATGATAAACTCTGATTGGCCTGGATTAAAACGATATCCTAAACCCATAAAGGTTGTTCTTTGACTTTCAAATAGACAGTCTATCAAACCATGAGGAAAAGTCATAACAGGAGGATTGACTTTGAAGTGCGCTTCAGAACGAATATTCTTCATATAATTACAGACATACGACATATGGGAACCCAGAACACTCTTAGGCATTATCTGAGTTCTATTTCGATTAATCGTAATATTACGAGGAATACGACGTGAGACAACATTGGAGGATGATGAATCCTCAGATGGTTGATCATTACCCAGAGAGAGGTGTGCAACCTTATCGGGTAATCTAGCTACACCCTGTCAGAATATTTTTCTTGAGAAAAGCTATCGTAGATCTCATATTCCGACTGGTGGTATAACGATATAGCAAAACAGAGACTGAAGGCGTAACATGTGATGTAGATACATACGAACAGATCATATTAATTGAACGTTTTCTAAGATAGAGTAATAAGATTGGTTTTTGGAAACGATCCCAGCCTATTATTGCATATATGGATATATATGTATACTATACTAGCATCCTTTTAGATAAGTAAGCTTAGGGGTGTTCTCAGTCGGCGAAGCCTCACATCCAACAGAAAGCATCTTTTAGATTCATATATATCCATATACTCTTACAGGAAGCTGACCGCTCGGCCACCACCGCTGTGACCTGGTTTACTAGACTACCCATATATGCAGTGAGAGGCTGGATAACTCAACAACCTCTGATACTTTCCGGGATTGGGCATCCATAATATGTTGAGACCTTATTAGTCTCTACTCTATGGACTTGGATCTCTTTTAAACGTGAAGTTGCTAACTCATCTCCCCGTTGCCCTACGACCACTAGTTCTAGTAGCCAGCATTCACACTCTATATTTGCTAGAACCTAGATAGGTTCCACTATAGAGATAGGCCTGTCTTATACTCTATAAGGGGTAGAAGGTGTGTATCTGTATTCGCTCTTTTCATCCAACTCGAAATATCGTAAGAGAATAACTTTTACGCCCAACAACTCACATGCCTTTCTTGGCCCAACAGGCTAGCTCTTTTCCACAAGTCTTTCTTCATAGAGGAGGAAGCGGAACTATAGAGATGAAATAAAAATATGAATATGAAGAATTTCATAGACGAACCCTGTTTTTCAGTCGGAATCGGAATCGGAATCGGAATAGTTCTTTCGCTAGCTTTCTTTGCCGGGTGTGGGGAAGGGCTCTGAAATTCTTATTTTGGAGTTGGAATTGGACAAACTCAAACAAAAAACCGAGTCGAAACTAGAAATGATTTTTAAAGATTATACTGCTACAAATGGTAATCGTAGATTACCTGACGAACTCGATTTCAAACATATAGTCGATAATGTCTTTATTATAGACGAGTCTTTGCAAGAACAAATTATAGGACTGCACAAAATATATTTAAATCTCATTAGTCATGGCACAGACAGTAGTTACTTTATTGAGATTCTGAATACGTATGGCCCTTTTGTAGGTATGTAGTTAGGACTTGGCCTGGAAGAATCAAATGAAATACGAACAACCGCGCTGGTCGTAATAGATCAACTTTCATGCTCCAGCGTGAAAGTTCCATTTCAGGGAAGGACGACGTACTATGATACTTTCTGTTTTGTCGAGCCTTGCTTTGGTCTCTGCTTTGATGGTTGTACGTGCTAAAAATCCGGTACTTCCGTTTCGGTTTTCCATCCCAGTCTTTCGCAACACTTCAGGTTTACTTCTTTTGTTAGGTCTCGACTTTTTCGCTATGATCTTCCCAGTAGTTTATATAGGAGCTATAGCCGTTTCATTCCTATTCGTTGTTATGATGTTCCATAATTCAAATAGCGGAGATTCACGAAGAAGTATTGCGCTATTACCAGTGAGTGGTATTATTGGACTGATCTTTTGGTGGGAAATGTCTTCATTTTAGATAATGAAAGCATTCCATTACTACCAACCCAAAGAATACGACCTCTCTGAGATATATGGTTTATGCCGGAAAGGTACGAAGTGTGGACTAATTTGGAAACATTGGGCAATTTACTTTATACTTACTATTCCGTCTGGTTTTTGGTTCCTAGTCTGATTTATTAGTAGCCATGAGTGGGGCTATAGTACGGACTATGCATTAGGACTACTAAGGTGAAAAGACAGGATGTATTCCGACGAAATGCTATTGATTCTAGGAGGACTATAATGAGGAGGACGACAGACCCACTCACTATCGACTAAACGGAGAAGTCGCGCCGAAGGGAGCATATTGGTTCGAATCCAATCTTGAGAAGAGTCCAGAGTGTGCTCTCACCTCGACTTGCTGCTGCATTAGCTACACGAAAATAAATATACAAAGCATAGCTTGACTCCGTATAGAGCATAGCACTGGCCAATCTCTATACCTAAGAGTTGTTACAACCTTAGCGAAGGAACGTTTCATGTTCCTGGGGCTACCTTTCTTAGATGAAACCAGGAAGTGCCGGAGAACAACAAAAGAATCGAATCCATGGGCGGTGCCACAGCTATTATTCAAAAGCTCGGAAATTACTTCTGGGAACAGCCGAAGATAGAAAGACCAGTGCCTGGCCTGCTACTGCTTCGGATGGATAATACGACGTTACTACTCTCCTTCTTGCTTGCCATTTCCTTTTTAAGCTGCTCATTCTTCAACCCAGGATGTGATGACCTATTCTATCTTAACTTTAGCTACTCAGAAAAACCTAAACGATGGATTTTTTCCCCCGTCTTCCCAAACCAATTTACCTATTTGAGATGTCTCCATCTCCATGTGTGGCGTGATAAGATAAGGACCACTAGGGGCCCGGTTTGTCCTTCTTCCCGCAAGAACCCTAACCCGTCATTCTATTCCATACAGCCTTGGTAGGACATCTATTTCTCAATTCCATAAACCGGTAAGCTCCATTTTTTTATAGGACCTGAAGGCTAGGCTAAACCTCTCTCAAAGGGATTCCTGAGCGGAACTCTTTTTAAAATAACTGGCGATATTCCCTTAACTGCAGATTCAATAGCACCGATTATGAACCCGGAAAGAGAAGAGCACCGTCTACTCATACTGTCACACACCGGCCGGCAACGACTTTCACTTTCTAAATAGAAAGGAAGAGGTCAGTCACCACAGGAGGAGGATATGAAAGAGAGTCCCAATTGGCCCAATGCCGGTTCGACAAGAAGAAGCAGAATATAGAGCTCGAAACCGGTTTTCTTTCTTTTTTTCTGGATGAGATCCAAATCCAATCCCGACATCAGGAGCAGCTCAAGCAACCTCTATTACTAAGAGGAATCACGGGTTCGCTCGGGTCAGTTTGAAAACCCCAGCCTTTGTCCTTCACCACAAAACAAATAATGGAATGGTAAGCCAACTAATTGACGACTATACAAGCTGTATACCGGTCGATAGACCGATGAGACCTCTGTTTGATCTTCCTGAAACTAGAAGAGAAGGAAGAAAAAAGTCAAGTGAAAGAAGCTCACATACCTGCTCTTCTTTCCCACTCCAATTCGTTCTTTCTTTGGAGTGGCCTCGTCCTCTTGGTAAGAAGACTACTACACTAGATCACCTGGTGCTCACAAAAAGAAAAGCAAAAAGACAAAGATAAGGGAGGTAGAAGCTTCTAGGTGGTGGAAAAAGCGCTAATAAACTTACATCATGTTACTTAAACGTTATGCTTAACACATGAAAATCTAACATTTCTAAAACGAAGTAGAGTTGCATTTCTTCCAAAGAAAAGCTTACTAAGTTTACTTAGATAGTGCACGAAGACATGAATAGCATGCATACGCAAAAGAAAGGGCTAAGATAATTGACTGGGCTTGCGATCGAGGAACTGCTAATAAGCATGTAATGCATTCAACAAAGGATTACCTCTTTAGGTTTGGGGTCTACTAAAGCTTTTTTATTCATATGTTATTCCATCCTTCACTGACATAAATTGCCGCTTTTGAGCCCATTGGAAGTAAACCAATGGAGATATCTTTATCTGATTCACACCTAAAATCTTTATCCTACACCTAAATATAGCTAAAAAGTAAAGCGAAAGAAGCCCACTATCCCACTCTTCTTTCTCCCCTAGCGACAGGGGGCCTCGCCTAGACTAAAGGCTACATTGAATTCCGATCTAGATAAAAGTAAAGCCGCTGCCCAGCTCTACCTTTATGTATGCCGGAATCGACCAACGGAACTAGTCAGAACGGGATTTCACACCTGGCGAATCTTTCACTCTACCTCCTCTTATTAAGACCATAGAATGTTCCTGCAAATTATGACCTTCGCCTGGAATGTGAGCAAATATATCATGTCGATTGCTCAACCCTCAAGCAACCCCAGGAATAGGAGGAATAAGAGAAAGAATCTGGAGAAAGTAGGGACTTAAGGGCCCTAAAGTTTCCAGGCTTTCAAATATTGCTACCAGTCTTTCAAGATTGTCTGGTCTCCTTCGACCAATTTCTGGACTAAATCGCAAGATTTCGTGCCACGGGGGAGTTGGGTCCCTCGTTCTTCAAGGAGTGGTTGTATGAATCGCTGGTTAATCTGCTCCTTCAATGTATCTCCAATATTTTAATTCACGTGCGCCTTATAATTTTCATGGTTAAGCCCCCTTGTTACACGGGCCGCTCGAAAAAGAAAGAGTATAAATACAGGCGCAGGTACTAGAAAGCAAAATTTAGGCATTATTTCCAAAATATAGGCCAAAACTTCGTTAGACATTGCGCGTGTAGAACACTGACTAGAGGAGCAGAGCAGCAAGAGCATCCAGTGATTTTATCAATAGTAGGGACAGAACCACACTACAGGCAGAAAACAGCATAAGAAAGAGAATAAGTATACTAGAGAGCTGGAAAGAAACTTATCTAAGCACTAAAAACAAAGCTGAAATAAGGAATGGGAGAAGCCATAGTGCAGATCACCTTTCACTTTCTCTAGAGTCCAGCCCTTGGCCTTGGTTCTATCAGCTATGGAGTCTTCCTCTTGTTCTTCCCTTCTCTAGTACAGATCCAACCACAGGATCTCTGTATGTATGCGCTGATGAGCTATACCTCCCGGACGAAACACTTCTCAACCCTGTAGATGTATATATATATAAGTTTGAGTTCTGGACGTCTTGGTATTGGATCCGCTCTTCTGTTAGCATAAACATGAATTAGATTCTATTCGTCTTCTTTATTCTTAAGAGAAACCCCCCACCCGAACCATTCTTAAGACCACCAAGCCCTCTCGAATGAGTTCTACTATAGAAGCTTTCAACGTAGACCCGGGGACAAATCTTTCACTCACTGAGAAGTGAAAACCTGTGACTAGATCGTCCTGAAGACGGATGCGACGGGAAGAAGTGGCATTTGGAAGTGTTGCTGACTTAACATTTAGGTTTCGGCATAACAAAGCTTGCACTGTCTTTTCGCACTTAGGCGCACAGCGTGCCATTGGTAATGATTCTACTACGGTGCCACAAATTCGCAAGCTGATCCTAAGTAATCGTTGTTGTTCATTGGATTCCGGAGGAACTACTTCGTTAGGATTGGGGAATTGCTGCGATTCTTCCTGAATAGCCTGGATTCTCCCGTCGAGAGTCACTTTGAAAGTCTTACCTAAACTCTTCCGACTGAATATGATAAAGCCTATAAAACAACGAGCTACTATCATTTCTTCATTATAGATTGAGATCTTCTTCGAACTTGATGCACAAATAGATGGAATAGCAGCAAATAGCATCTTTCTAGCCTGCATATTCGTGGAAATCAATCTCATTTAGAAAGCCTTATCTCTATCTTTCAGCAACTGAACGGGAAGTGGTTTAGGAAAGGACTTTAGAATCGGATGCGCTCGCCCAGCGAGAAAGGCCCTGACCCTGCCAACCAAGTCAAAATCAAAAAGAAAGAAGAGAACAAAGGAGAGTGAAAGCCCTTCTAGGGATATGGAAAGAATGAAGTAATGAAAGAGGAAGTCATCGGCAACCCCTCAACCTTTGGATTTCCTCCACCAATTGCTGCAAAAGTAAAGGGTTCGCCCTTTACTTTTTTGGATATGAAAAGGCAAAGTTCTCGCTGAAATAATTAGGATTTTCTCTTTGAACTCGTCCCGGAATGGGCATTATGGCAAAGAACAAGAAGAAGACAAAAGGAGAAATTTGCCCAATAGTCACAAATGGTGCCTCCACAGGTTGACATCCGATCCAACCTAGTAGTAAGCGATCCGCCAAAAACAACAAATATATTATATGGTAAATCGGGCGAAATTTTGCACTACGTACATACATACTTTGATTTAAAAAGGGTAAAGCCAGCAGACATATAAAAACTGGTGCTATTGCGGCTACACCTCCCGCTTTGTCAGGTATACTACGAAGAATGGCATGGATCGGTAGGAAATACCATTCCGGCACAATATGAGGCGGGGTGGGCATCGGATTAGCGGGTATATAATTGTCGGGATGCCCCAAAACATTAGGAGCATAAAAAATGAAAATGGAAGAAAAGATAGCAAAAGCTACCCAACCTACCAGATCCTTTACATAATAATAAGGGTAAGAAGCAATTTTATCCGTATATGAATTTATACCTAATGGATTATTTGATCCATATTGATGCAATGCGCCCAGATGAAGAATACTGGCGCCTACTAAAAGAAAGGGGAGTAAATAATGAAGACTAAAAAAACGATTTAAGGTGGCATTGCCCACGGAGAAACCACCCCAAAGCCAAGTCACTATGGTATCTCCTACTACAGGTATGGCGCTAGCTAAGCTTGTAATTACTGTAGCTCCCCAAAAGCTCATCTGACCCCAAGGTGGTACGTATCCTATAAAAGCTGTCACAATCATTAATAGGAAGATTACAACTCCGCTACACCGAACAAATTCCCTAGGACTGCTATAACTCCCATAATATAGACTACGAAACATATGAAAGTGAACCACAATGAGAAACATACTTGCCCCATTAGCATGCATATAACGGAGAAACCAGCCCCCTTCAACATCTCTCATAATGTGTTCTACGCTGTTGAAAGCTAGATCCACATGAGGTGTGTAATGCATAGCTAAAAAAACGCCAGTCACTATCTGAATGACTAAACAAATACCAGCTAACGGACCGAACCCCGCCCAATAATTAAGATTGCTCGGGGTTGGATAATTTATCAAATGCTGATTAAGTATGGAGAATATAGGTTGTTTAAGAAGAGAGAATCGTTGGTTCCTTATAGTCATTTCATTCTCTTTTCTATCGTGTATCCTGACAACTCTTAAAGTAAAGAAAGCACACCGCTTGCCTATTCCGCCTAAGCGGCCCGGTGCACTTTTCCTTAGAATATAATGAATTGGAAGAGAGTAGGTGAGGTCTTTCCTCACAAACAAATGGAATGGGAATAAGGCTTTTTCATTCAGCGCAGTTGCAGCCTTATTATATAGATCTAGATAAAGGACAAAGCACTGGTCACGTTACAGCTACTGTGTTGACTGTAACTATAAAACGAGAATTCATTTTAATTAAGCTTCCACAATCGATTCGTGAGCACAGACGATTTGATAACAGAGAACAGTAACTCTTTCTTAAAGGGCTAAAAAAGAGATAGAACACTCTTTCCTACTCCAGGCAAGTACTACGGTACGCATACGGACTATAACTCCAGCCTACTGCTCCGTACAGAGTAAGGATTCAGGGCTTTAAAAAAATGTTATGTTAGGTTCTTAGTAGCAATCGGATACTTTTTCTTCTTTTACTTCACATAGCCTTTCGTCTCCTTGATAGCAGGAAGTTCTCCAAAAGTATGAAAAGCTGGAGGACTTTGTATCAGCCATTCCGGTGTGTTTGGATTCTGTTCAACAGCCCAAGGACTTGGAGCGCATCTTTTGTTGTTTCCACTGCTTGAAGTGATTGTTACGACCACGAAGAAACGACAAATCCCAACTACGGATATATAAGAGCCAGAACTGCTAAGGGCATTCCATCCAGCGTAAGCATCTGGATAATCTGGAATGCGACGTGGCATACCCGAAAGCCCTAAGAAATGCATGGGAAAGAAGGTCGGATTCACCCCGAAAAAAGTGATCCAAAAATGGATTTGACCTAAAGTTTCAGGATATGTCCGACCAAAGATTTTACCTACCCAATAGTGAAATCCTGCAAATAAAGCAAAAACGGCTCCCATAGAAAGTACATAATGGAAATGTGCAACCACATAATAAGTATCATGTAGAGCAATGTCTAGCCCAGAATTTGCCGGAACTATTCCAGTGAGTCCTCCTATGGTGAACAAAAAGATGGACCCTACAGCAAATAACATGGGTGTTTTGTATTGTATCGAACCCCCCCACATGGTAGCGATCCAACTAAAGATTTTGATTCCAGTGGGGACAGCTATGATCATGGTAGCTGCGGTGAAGTAGGCACGGGTATCAACGTCTAAGCCCACAGTAAACATATGATGAGCCCAAACAAGAAATCCAAGAACACCTATACTGATCATGGCATAAACCATGCCTAGATACCCGAAGACCGGTTTTCCCGAAAAAGTAGAAACGATATGACTTATGATACCGGATCCAGGCAGAATGGGAATATACACCTCTGGATGGCCGAAGAACCGAAAGAGATGCTGGTATAATATGGGGTCTCCCCCTCCAGCGGGATCAGAAAAGGTTGTATTAAAGTTTCGATCGGTTAATAACATGGTAATTGCCCCTGCCAGTACCGGAAGTGATAATAAAAGTGGGAATGCTGTCACTAGAACGGACCACACAAATAGGGGTGATCTATGCATAGTCATTCCAGGTCCACGCATGTTGGAGATAGTTGTTATAAAGTTGATAGAACCTAAAATGGATGAAACACCAGATAGATGAGGACTAGAAATTGCTGAATCAACTGCTCCTCCAGAATGGCTGGTAATACCACTTAAGGGCGGATAGACCGTCCACCCAGTGCCGCTACCCACTTCTACTAAGGCTGGGCTTAATAGGAGCAAGAGACTTGGTGGCAACAACCAGAATGAAATATTATTTAATCGTGGAAATGCCATGTCAGGCGCACCTATCAGAATCGGAACAGACCAATTACCAGATCCACCTATCATCGCCGGCATAACCATAAAAAAGATCATTAAAAAGGCGTGAGCCGTTATTAAAACATTATAAAGTTGATGATTCCCGCCAAGAATTTGATCGCCGGGTCGTGCTAATTCCATACGAATCAGTACTGAGAAGCATGTGCCCATCACTCCAGCAATGGCACCAAAGATGAAATAGAGAGTCCCTATATCTTTGTGGTTAGTGGAGAACAGCCATCGGACCGGATTTGTCGTAAAATTGAGATTCTTTTGTTTCCTTCCTTATCAGAGAAGGGTCCCTCTTAGGGAGCTGGGGCTTCCTTTTTAAAAAGAGGGGGGCTAATACACAGGGAAGAGGCTTACTAGAAAAAAAAGACTAACTAACTACATAGCTACTTACATAACATAATATAATTTCATAAAGTCACTCTCTCCAACCTTTTATATATCCGGCTTTATAAAGTAAATATGAGATTTGCGTTGGTTTTTCCAACGAAACTAAGCACTTTTTTTCTTTATCATTCGGAAGAGCTCTTTTTGTGGTCTCACTTTACCACCATCTGAAATGCGCGATACTTCGATTGGTGGAAGCCAGTCTATGAAGATTCCCCCTTTTCTTACGTGCAATTCCCCTCTTTCGGTAAGCATCCAGTATCTCATCAAATGAACATTGCTCTAAGCTTGTCCTGTAGCTTATACGTCGTTTGAAAGCTGCTTCAAGGGTCCAACGAATAGCTAAGGTTTGTTGACGATCCCTGGCTACAATCCCAGGGACATCATAAATAGTACCTGCTCTTCCTACTCTTTCCACTTCGCATATGGGCTTTATATTCTCTAGGGCGTCAACCATAAGTTTGATTACATCGCGTTCAGTTCGACCGGGGCGATGCAAAGTCTTATAAACAATAGCACGAACTCTTGTTTTTTTACCTTCTTTCATGCGAAAGTTGACCAACTTCTTGATCAATTGTTTTTGCTCACCATCCAAGTCCCCCATATAGCTTAGAATTTCCGAGCAATTGGAAGCCGCTTTCGATGACGAGGCCGAAGAATTTATATTACGCGATCGTTACTGTCCATCTTTATCAGCCAACTCCCCAGTTTCCAACAGTGACTAACCTATGGAGTGCTATTCTTGCGATAGAATGCTCAATTTTAGCCATATAATGGATATGATTCAAAGCCAGACTAGTCAGATAAGATAGAGTAGAATTCCCGTCAGAATCTTCCTTACTTAAGAAATATCCCCTGGCTGGGAGAGCTTTCTTGCTTACAGGGGTGGAACCGAGGCAGGGCTAGTTGCTTGGGATTACTTGCTAGCAAGAGGTAAAGCTCATACAAGGTATGGCAAAAGCAATAGTAGTTATCCGGAGACTGACGGTCCTTCGTAGGCTTTGACTATGATTCTCCCGCGCACCTTTCTATAGTATAATAGCATAGCAAGTATATGCTTCTAAAGCTATACAGTATAGTAGCAAGTATTGCAAAGAAACCGTTACTAGTGACTGTATGATGCAAGAGACTCTACCTGGTAATAACCCGTATTTCCTCCCTAATTGGCCCAGAGCAACTAGAAAGAGATTCTTTAACCAGAAAGAATACTGTAATAAATAAGCTCATCCTAGGCATAAGCTCTACTTTCTCTCTCTTGTGGTTTCATCTTGTCTAGCAGGTGAGGAGAGCCTCTTCTATCTATTTTTATTTATTTTAATAAGTAATTCTGCGCTGTTCTCTTATAAATGGAAACTAAACTCAGTGTCTTCATCTTTTGCTTTTACCAGGAGCACACAGCACTGGGATGATTAACTGTAAATTCTTCCACAGCCGGCTTAACAACTTTAGGGGGACTGGTATGCCGGACTTAACCTTGGGCAACAACTTTCTGAACGTCCTGAGATCAACATGCGACAATAACCAATCCTCATCATCATCCCCTTTGTCTTCACCGTCACCATCTACATCCACTACAGCATCATTGCCCCTTTCGCCTTCACCATTTTGATTTCCAACTATAAATGTCTCAGCAGTTTCCACAATCCCAGACGCAGCAATGAAGATGGACTATGAGGGGCCTGGCAGAGGTTCAGGCATTTTGTATTCTAGGAGTCTTCCGCAGGGTAAAGGACTGCTCTTTGTAGATCAGCAGCTAATTTCAGGAGAAGAAACGGAGACCCGGGTCAGGGCATATGCCTCAGATGTTAACCTCTTTCAGCGCAACTTTGCCTTGGTGATGATGAAGCTTTCAGATTATCGTGTATTGACTGCACCAATGGGGCAGGTTAGGCTGAATTGTCGCAAGGTTGTTTGATGAAGCTATCATACTTCAGCATTTGTTTGTTACACATTTTATCTGCTATTGCTACATTATGATTGATGTATAGATACTTATGTAGCTGGGCCTTTGTTCGGGGATGAAATCCTTGGAAAGGAATACGCGCACATTGTTTTGTAACCTTTTCAGAATGGCTAGGCTTTCCCCCTTAACCTATCAAATTGCTAAAGACCTTGACATCATATCATTCTGAAGCAGCTGCAATAAACCGGTCTTTCTTTGTCATGTCAGGAGAAGGCGGGCCACTAAAAGCCTGGCCACGAGGGCATCTTCTCTTCTACTTATACTATAGATCCGCACAGCTGCTTCCCGAAAGGCCCCAAAAATAAGCCCTTATAGGCACATTTGGGGCTAGACAGATACCATGTGCTTCAAGGCGTCATAAACGTTGGATCTGCGCCCAGCAGTTGGGACTGCAACAAGCAACTAAAGAAAATCAACTCGAGCAACCCTTCTCCTTTACTTTACCAAGTATGCCTTTTAAGGCTTCAAGCTGGGATTTAAGGCATCTTTTATCGATCTTCTGGGAAGACTGAAAGGGTATACTCGGGAGATAGAGTTCTTGCAACAATACATACTGAATGATAGGCTTTAAGCCGCTTTCGATAGCTACCTTTGAGGAGTTATATCAAGAAAGAACCTGCTTCAAAAGCCTGTGAAACTGCTATTGTGATTAAATCGAAGATTAGCTCTTACGCTCTGAGCTCTTAAAAGAAGAAGAAAGAGGCTATGATCAAGCCCGTTGCGGCAATCTTAAGCTAAATAGGCGAATATTGCAGCTCTGACTTCCTAGCTAGGCAAGTTAGGTATATAATAACTCGACTGTAAAAGAGAGGTACGGAGTCACTCGACCGACGGGAGAAGCATTAGAAGGACTACTTAGGATTATTATTTGATAGGTACACGACAGCCTTGTCACTTGCAAGAGGACAGGTTCATCAACAAAGTAAGTTTCAACTCATCAAACCCTCTCAATTATGTCTGTGTGTATATATAGAAATATATGTACGTGTGTGTATATTGTATATCTCATATGCGTGTTCTGCATCTACTTGCCTAAATTTATGTTTGATTCTCATTCCACCTTTGATTACAGGCCCTACTTTCTCGGCTTCACCTTCAATGCGACCGACCTACCTTCTGAAGATTACTACGATTACATTGTAGTCGGTGGCGGGACAGCCGGTTGTCCCTTGGCGGCGACATTGTAACAGAGTTTTCGCGTGTTGTTGCTTGAAAGGGGTGGAATTCCGTACGGAAACCCTAATCTGATGAGCCAAGACGGTTTTCTTGAAACCTTAACGGAATGGATCATTTTTAGTCCACTGCCCCAGCTTTCACATCCAAAGAGGGAGTTCCTAACGCCCGAGGGCGAGTTATTGGGGGAAGCAGCGCCATTAACGCTGGTTTCTATAGTCGGGCAGATCCATATTTATGCAAGAACTCTGGTCTTAATTGGGATCTCGGAGTGGTTAACCATTCCTATGAATGGGTTGAGAAGGCCATTGTGTTACAGCCGGACCTCAAGAATTGGCAATCCGCTGTCAGAGATGGCCTAATTGAAGCTGGGGTTGATCCCTACAACGGTTTCACTTTGAAATCACTATGTGGGTACCAAGATTGGAGGCACTACCTTTGATAGGATGGGTAATCGCCGCAGTGGTAGTGGGTCATCTTCATCAATATGCTAAACCCTTGAATATCCGGGTTGCTTGTTCATGCCATTGTCGAGAGGATCTTGGTAAGCATCATTATCTTCTTCTGCTTTATCTGCCTCCAAACAATCTGCTATTGGGGTTGGTCTCCCGCGACCGCAGCCACGAGAAAAGAAGAAAGAGCTAGAGGCAGCTACTATGATACAAAGACAGAAGCATCTTCTACTATATTTCTTTTCCAAGCTGTTCAAGTTATACAAAAGGCTACAACGCAGGCTCACAAAAAAAGAGGTTCGTTACGGGGACAGGATTTGAACCAGAACCAGGAACAGATAACCGCCATCGACAGCTTTTGTCATTGAAACATCAAATCCCCAATCGCTACATTCTAAAAGGTCTCAACCGTGTGTTAAATGGCTGTTTTGTTTCCAGCGCGTATAACACGCAGCAAGTCAACTTTCCTTCTACGCTAACTCCTGAAAATGTGGAGCTATAGCTCGGTAAGCCTTTCCAAGACCAACAACCTAATAGTCTCGATCCGCGATCAATGGCACTCACACTTCTTTATTCAAGTAGCATAAATAGGTCTTCCTCAAGTAGTAGCCCTATTTATTCAAGCGGCTAGTGTAGCTAATACAGCAGCTAGTGTAGCGTCGGAAGCCACTAGTGTGTTATATCGGTATAGTAGAATAGCATAGCAAATAGATGCCTTCTATAGCTAGACAGTATAGTCTCAAGTATTGCAAAGAAACCTCCGGCAAGTCTAGCTGTATAGTCTTATATGCAAGTAGTTAGTAGCCCCGCTCTCTAGCAACCCTACCAGACTTCTATTCTAAGTAAACTATCTTTATGCAAGCTAATACACGTCATAATCAATTAGCAAGTACTGCTATGAAGAAGCGTGGTTTCTTATATAAGATATTTATTATGCACCGTAGGTCTTATAGAAAGAGTATATAAGCTGTGAGGCTTCGCCGACTGAGAACAGAAGAGGCTTCGCCGACTGAGAATACCGGTTTTATTCGTTGTATTTGATCTAATAAGAGCTGTATCGATTTTCTTGTATATGAGTTGAACCATTCTACCTCGCGACATGATAGATTTGATCCGTAGGACTTCTGGCATCTAATAAGAACTTCTCTTTAAATGGAACATGTAGGAACGTTAAATACGGTTTTCTTGCTGCCATGCTCCCAATAGATTTGACTGTATATAAGAGGTAAAGAAAGAAAAGAAAGCAAGTGAGTAGACCTATATACGGGATACGAACGATAGAAGAAAGAGTGTATAGAATACAATGTTGTTAAGAGTTCTGCTGTTTTAGCAGTTATTGTAGCTATTGTTGTTTGAACTAAGCAAGTGTAGCTAACCTCGCATTCTGTAGCTGAAAGCGCTATTCAATGTTGCAGTTGCTTCTAACTATTAGCTCTTTGTCCGGTAAGTTCTCTTTTAGTTGCTTGGATACGTAGTTAAAGCAGAAAAGCGATGTATAGCTTTATAAGCATATACAGTATAGTAGCAAAGAAACCGTTGCTAGGATGCCAAGAGACTCTACGAGGCAATAAGGCGTGTTATATGCTTATAACAAGGTAGTTTACTTGCTGTTAATGTATCCGGTCTTACCCAACCAGCTTATGGCACTGTAGCAATTCAATTGACTTGAAAGAAATCCCTTAGCTTAGCGACATCCGAGGTCGAATGCTTTTCTGCTGTTCAAAGAAATGCTTACCAGGTCTGGGCTGGATCCCAATCCAATAGCCGCAATTAGTTCGGAAAGACAAATGCCGGTCTCGGGTCCTAGTAAGACTGACTTTGCAGCAGATTCCGTGGCATCGGACGCAGAGGCATAGGCACAGGTGGCATCGTGCGTAGGTAGAGGCGTAGGCACAACCCTATTCTATTAGTAGCCTTAAATGGGGCGGGGCATGAAGCTACAGGTTCTATTTGCGGTCGTGAGACAGAGGTCGGAGGCAACATGTTATATAGGCAGCCATGCATATTAATAGATCTTCTTCTTTCTTCTTCTTTTCTTTCTTGAGAAAGAAAATCCATAGGTGCTGGAGCGAAAGCAGCTCGAACGAAGAGAAGAAGCTGCAACCATCAACGGCAAAAAAAAGACGTTGCTTGCGTTAGTGTTCGTAACGAATCCCTCGGGAGGGCATAGGAAAGCGACTACACCACCATTGTTTGAGCTTATATCGATCGTTCCCCACCACAGGTTTATCCTGCGATTTCTCTTTACTGAACCTGGCCGAAAGGATTCGTAATGTATGTGTCAACGTTGACAAAGCTGTTTACGTAATAGGCTGCTGGCTAGAAACATAGGAATTTTGAATGTTGAGATGACTGGTTTATCGATACACTCGAGTAGACAACAAGCCCAACTTATTTAGCCTCTATCGCGCAAAAGGGACTCCACAGGTGTTATGTGTTACATTAAAGCATAAACTACGGATGACAGCATTCTTTAGCTGCATATCGAGGTCGGAATGGGAACGAAGAGGACTAAACCCCGTAATCTTCCTGCCTCTGGTCGAGCTAATCGGCGGTAGCGAGCAGAAGAAGAAGCGAAGCTACAGCAGTCCCATTCCTTCTTATCTACGTAAGACATAGAAGAGAGTTCAGCTAGCTTTCCGTAACGGGCTACTAACTACGACCTTGCTTCCCTATATTAGCAGCACGTCGAAGGCCTTCGTCAGGTGTCGGAATCACATTTAGATTGTGGTCTATGAACTCAATACCAGATAAAGAAGCAGCTAACAACTGAAAGAATAGAGGGAAGGTAGCATTGCTTTCACACTTCTCTCTTCGTCATTCTAAAGCAAGGAATGAAGTAGCCCGTATAGCAAGAAGGAAGGGTATAGGAAATGCAATGAACTTCATCGTAATAGATAGATCATAATTTAATGCGTCGAACTCTAATGAGAGATTGTTGCATTCATTAAATCAAAGTAAACGATACATGTTGATTGCGCGGATAAGCCTTCTTTCCGGGAGTTATGAGTGAGTAGCTACTATGGTAAAAGCCCCATATGCTATCAGTAAATGATACACGTTGATTGCGTGGATGCTAGTATCCTTGGTGTTACCTTACATCCACGTAGGATAGAGGTTAAATAAGTAGGTTGAAGAACGAAGTCTAGTGCCAATGGTACAATCTCTTAGCAGTTAACAACAGCCATCTGATTCTCATATATAAGAATTCCCGGCAGGCGGCATCAAAGCACAACGGCTTTCGGCGGAGTTTACGCCTTCCTGTACAGGTTTCTCACAGATAGATGAATAGCAAATACAAGTGAAGCAGCCGGCCTAGAAGAGATATGTTCTTCTTCTATCTCTTGCACAAAGAAAGCTAGCTCTATTGGCAATCTCTATTCTTTCTATAAGACCTACTCCCGCTGGTCGAGCATCTTTCAGAACCTACGGCAAGTAAGAAAAAAGGTGCATAAGAGAAGTTTAGTGTTCTAGAAAGAGGTGCTAGCAAGTGAGTATACCTATATACGGTATACGAACGATCTATCTCAACTAGCTATGGTAGTTAGTGAATGCGGGAGACAAGCGTTAGCCCAAAAGCGTTAGCTTGGCTCCGAATGAACGACCAGAAAAAGTCTGTATGAAAGCTCTAAGCAAGTGAGTATACCTATATACGGTATACGAACGATAGAAGACAAAGAAAAGAAAGAAGGAGCTAAGCAAGGGCGGTTATGCTTCCAATCTGCTAAGAGCATGTCTGTCCTCTTCTGAAAAGGTGATGGCTGTGGTTGGCTTTGCTCGTGCAGAAATGAAAGATGAAATGAGCCCTGCTCTCCTTTTTAGAGACTTTTCTCACTCCCATTTCGGGCTAGACCATCGAAATCTTCAACTTCAGGCTAAGCCTACATAACATATTAAATCACGGATTAAGTCGACATAACATCCTAACGTTCAGTCAGGTTTTTCCAATTGGATTTCCTTTTGCAGGTAGAAGTAGGGCATTTCACTCACCTTAGAGTGAGTGAGGTGATTACAGAAAAGTAAAAGAACTCTGTAAGAAAAAAGTCCTTTACCTGGTTGTCGCATCTTGTCACCCTGTCTGCTTATCTGTTCGTAATGCTTCCTTCTTCGATTGAATGAAGTCCTTCTGAACTGGAATCATGAATGGGACTCGAACCCATATCTACGTGCGACTTTCCTTTAGTCGAGATCATGACGGGAAAATCCCGCTGCCCAGGGTCTCGGCGCCCTCCTCCACCTTTCGGCGAGGTATTTGCCTAGCTGCCTTACCTTTAAC
>NC_030381.2:826130-828630 GCF_001625215.2 Daucus carota subsp. sativus
AATGGAGAAGGTAATAGCCGAAATAGGATTCGTTTTGGCTAGAGCGCCCAAATCCGCTATATATTTGACACGGGTTTGCCGTAATGCTGAAACTATGGCGAATGCATCTATCGTCATTGATGCATAAATAAAGATACCAATTAGTAGTGATTGAATCCCTTCTATGGTTCCGCATGAGAAACCAGTACGAATATAACCTACATGTCCAATTGAACTATGAGCTAGAAGTCTTTTTACTTTCGTTTGGGCCATGGCGGCCAGTGCTCCTAAGATCATAGAAGCAATGCTGCAGAAAAAGAAGATTTGTTGCAATGTAGCTCCATAAGAACCATAAATAGAAACACGTGAAATATTAGCAGAAATCGAGATTTTAGGCGCAATAGAAAGGAATGCTGTAACCGGGGTGGGTGAACCCTCATAGATATCAGGTGCCCACATATATAGAGTCAAAAGAGATATGGAATCCGAGGGGGGGTGGTTTTCTTCGGGGCTCGAGAGATGGAATAGGATAGGGCCCACAAGTTTTTAATTCGCCGCTGGGGAATTCACACGAAAGGGAACGACGAATTCTCAACAAAAAGGTGCTCTCTGAACCGAACGTGAAAGTAGTTTTCCATCAGACGGCTGTTCCCGTAACTCTACTCTCGACTTGGATTATATATCCAAAAAGGTCCGCTCTCGGCCATTCCACGCGCTGCCCTAGCAGAGGCGTGGTTATCTGAAGTGGATTCTCTCTTTTGTAGTAGATGCCGAACCTGCTGCCCCATTGACTAAGAGGGGGGCGGGCGCAGCAGCTACATGGACCCCTTCCTTTCTGTTGTTGCCAGCGCTTTCCCGGGCCGAGTCGGAATTCTTTATTCTATTAGAAAGGGCAGGTAAAGCCCGAAGGCTGCTATCCCAATAGGCCAGCGGGCGGAACGAGGAGAGAGCCCGACAATCATACCACCGCCACCGCGGTCGAAAAAGCGTGTTCCCTTCAGATAAGACGCACCGTAGGCCATCCTCGGCCTTCTTCGTTTTCGATGAAAAAACAAGAAAATATCGATCTCCGAAAGCCTTTTCCTTCCCCCGCCGCATCTCCCTCCCCTCGTCGAGCCTTTCCTTTAATGGTTGGGGGAAGCATTCCCTTATCTGAACTTGGCGGACATTCTTTCCAGCCTGACTCAAATAGGGGGTGGGGTTGGTTTGAACATAAGCTCAAACATGATTTGAAGGGTCCTAGCTACGCCATGCGTTCAATACAAAATATGGAAAGCAGCAGGGATGACAAAAAGAGGGCGCTTTCCTGTGTTGCACTGAAAAAAAAGGACCTAAGAGAAGAGCGTCTTCTCTTAGCTTTCTTCCTCCCGCGCCCGCCGCCGCCCGGCCCGCGTTAGAGGGGAAGATTCGCAAAGCGGGAAAAGGCAGAGGGAGGGGGAGCACCATCTTATTATCTTCGCGATAACTTCCGGATCGAAGAAGCATTCGGAACGGGCTCCGCGTTCATAAAGAGCAGATGGATCCTATCCCCTATATCGAACACTCATTCCTATCTATTGATAGAAAGATCTTCGTAAAATACCGGACTTTTCCTTTTTTTAAGAATTCCTCATATCCAAGGCAGCTTATCACAAGCACCCCGCCCCATACGACTAGTTGGGGGGGCTGTTCGCCTTTTGAATCAAACAAAGTAAGTAGTAGGGGCTTCATAGCGACTTTCGTTCTAAAGGAAAGCGAAGAACCCACTTTTAGTCAAATAAGAGCCCTACTTCCCTCTTTGCGACCTCATCACTTAAATTTAAGTGCAAACCCATTTCTTAGTCACCGGGCTGAGCGCACCTTTGGTTGGTACTTCAGTAGGGCGGGCTGTTTGATAGCGGCTTCTTTCTTTCGTTTGGTAGGGCGACGAAAGGCTACTTCAATCTATAAAACAGCCGGAAACTTGAGAGGGTCGCCTTTGGAAGCGTTCGCCGGTAACCAAAGCGTCACTCCTTCCTTTTGATTATGTCGTGACGCTGACTGAATCCAATCCATAAACCCGGAAACGAAACGAAGTTCGTTCCCTTTCGTCAAGTAGGTAAAGTAGGCATACGAACCACTTTTGCTTTGCCTTATACTCTATTGGAACAAAGCAAAGAAGGAGGGGGAATGGAGAAAGGAAAGGGACAAGGGCGGTCTTGCTTGGCGCGAAGGCTGCTGGTTCGGGGGTAGAGTACAGTACTAAAGGTCCTCGGACTTCCAGGCGGTTTTTCTTTTGGGCAGCTGTTCACCGTTGGATCTCGCCAATACAGCCCCCTATAGTTTTCGTTACCGAGATATCTTTTTTTTCTTGTTCCCAGGTATTTTTTGGGTAATCTGCTCCCATGCTGCAAACAGTCAAATCTGAACTTCACTTTGTCGCCCTTCTTTCTTTCCTCGCGAGCAGGAAGCACACCAGTAGCGTGCGTTGCGTGATTCTACTGTGTTTTTTGCACTTGACTGGGGGGACAGTTGACCGGAAGATAACTTCGATTCGCCCGGC